>NC_142166.1:27634211-27795628 GCF_029865625.1 Vigna umbellata
TGAGGCTTTTTTATGGACGAGCGTTCGTTGGGAAGATGTGGCTTCTTTATGTTCGTTGGGAAGATGTGGCTGGATGACGAACGTTCAAAAAAAGCCAAAGGTTCCTGGACGTACGCTCGATTTTGGGCCTGGCCCAATTGAATGGTTTCTAACCTAGAATTTCCTAGGGGTTCTACCTTCCCACTTTCATTCACTCCTCATGCTGCTCCTCTCAAATGAGGCCAATGCTTCCTTCTCTCTGATCAAAAGGGTTCAGAGACACTCACTTCTGTCACTCAACGACCACGTCTTCTTCCGATTGACCACCGCGGACCAGACTAGCCACCGCAACGAAGGTGGCCACCGTATCACTGCCTCTACGGACCAGCTACCATGCCGTCGTCTCTCTCGATCTATCCACCGTGCCACGCCGCGCCATACCGCGCCACTGCTTCCTTGCTCTTGTCTGCATTCTCCGATACTGGCAACCTAGGGAGGGGTTCGTCTCCGCCAGTTCAAACATGCGGGCTGCCTCTTCTTCGTCGAGCTCTCCGCCTTTCACCGCCGAGACCATCGTCGGCCATCGCTCCAGCTCATCCCTTCATTCTTGGATTGTGCGATGGGTTTTGGATTTGGTTTGTTGAGATTGGCCGTGAGCGTGAGAGTTAGGAAGGAGAGAGGGAACGTGGTGAAACAGAGAATGAATGAAAGGGGAGGTTGGTGATGAGGGAACTCATGATGTTCAGAGGAAAAGCATTCATGATGGAATAAGCATAAGAAGCAGTTATGCAGTAAGCGGTCATGATGAGTCTGGATGTACAGATGAAACAGAGACTTACCTGTTGCTACGGCTGCTGCTATCGTTCGCTGCGTAGCCGGTGATCTCTTCTCGCCGGTGCCGGTGCCAATGCTGACTCTGGATGATGATTCCAGATGATGGTTCCTCGTGTGCCCTCCTTTCCCCTTTTCCTCTCTCTGATCCAAAAAAATCCTCTCCCCAAAATCTTTGGAATCCTCCTCGTAACCACCTGGTCCCCCTTTTTTTTCCAAAAAAATCTTAGAAAAATCCTTTCTAACAACCTTGTCTCCCTCCTTTAGACACGCGTCCCATTCATCCTCTCCCCCTTTTCCACGTTTTTTTTTATTTTTTTTATTTTTTTATTTCAATTTTATTTTATTTTTTAATTATTTTTAATTTTATTTTTCAATTTTTTAATTATTTTGATTAATTAACTCTATTAAAACAAATTGAAAATACGAAATAAAATAGAAATTGAATTAAAAGCAAAGATCTAAATACATAAAAATAGAATAAAACAAAAAGGTAAAATAAAATAAAAGGAAAATAATAAATAACCAATAAAAACAATCTTTTACAACCCGGACAAAATTGAGTGTTGACAGCTGCCCCTCTTTACTTAGATATTACTAAATAATATGAAAATTTAATCTTTTCGTATTATTTAAGTAAAGCTAAGTAAAGATAAAAACACTAATTTTGTCCGAGTTTCAATCATGAAAGAAAACGAACAAAATGATTCAAGTCACGATACCAAACGACCAATGTCAAGTAAAGTATCAGTAACAAAAACTAAAACCTGGATTTGACCATTGCCTCGCAGAGGGCCAAACTCACAGAACTGAAATTTAAATCCGACCATTGCCATGCAGAGGGTCAATAACAGAAAATTAAAACCTGGATTTGACCATTGCCTCGCAGAGGGCCAAACTCACAGAACAGAAATTTAAATCCGACCATTGCCATGCAGAGGGTCGATAACAGAAAATTAAAACCTGGATTTGACCATTGCCTCGCAGAGGGCCAAACTCACAGAACAGAAATTTAAATCCGACCATTGCCATGCAGAAGGTCGATAACAGAAAATTAAAACCTGGATTTGACCATTGCCTCGCAGAGGGCCAAACTCACAGAACAGAAATTTAAATCCGACCATTGCCATGCAGAAGGTCGATAACAGAAAATTAAAACCTGGATTTGACCATTGCCTCGCAGAGGGCCAAACTCACAGAACAGAAATTTAAATCCGACCATTGCCATGCAGAGGGTCGATAACAGAAAATTAAAACCTGGATTTGACCATTGCCTCGTAGAGGGCCAAACTCACAGAACAGAAATTTAAATCCGACCCTTGCCATGCAGAGGGCCGATAACAGAAAATTAAAACCTTGATTTGTAGCTTTGAAAAGTTGATAAATGCCGAGTTAAACATGAAGATTTTGCAAACAATTCTCCTTGCTTCCTTTGAGATGATGTTATGTCATGATGGTGCATGAATGCCTAGATGCATGAGACTTTCATTTTGTTCTTTTCTTTTACTCTCGCTTTTCATCATCATCATTTTTTTTTTTTTTTTTTTGAAAGCTCCATGCTTGGAATCCATTGTTAATATTGTCATCAAACACGATGTACGTTCAAAACGCATTCCTTAAAAACAACGTTGATATGTATAAAACCCTTTGATGAGCAGGAAGAAAGTGTAACCCTGAGTTTAAAATTCTTTTTATCGCTTTTTGCAATCCAAATTAACTTGAACCCTGTAGGATGTGGAAGAATGGTTATGAAAAGCAGATGAATAATGATTTTCTGTGAGCAAGTATTAACGTATGTGTGTCCCTTATTTGGGGGAAAGTGCTATTAACATGTTGGGCTCCCATATTGCCCCAATTTTGTACAATAAGTATGCTTTGGAAAAGTGAAAAGATTTGTATATGAAGGATTCCCCCCAAATTGGACGATCTTCGATTGACAGGGAGACCTTTTTTTTTTTTTTTTTTTTTTTTTTTTTTTTTTTTTTTAAACTGAATGCGTCGTTCACCACATCATTCTGTTTCCAAGTTAAATTCGTGAGAAAGATTAGGACAAACATTTTTCAGTCAGCGTGGACTTTTATTGGCTTGTACCGTGGCTAAAGGTCAAAGGGTTTTTGAAAGAAAGGATAATGAAGGCCCAAATAAGTGTTTGACGGTTAAAGTCTTTAAACAAGAATCATTTGCAAGGTGCCCAGTCAACTGTCTTTAGAGATTTGAACTTCAGGCATCCTTTATTGTTGTTTTTTTTTTCTTCATTTTTTTTTGTTGCCCCTGCTGTGGTCCTTTATGATATTTTCCTTTTTATTTTTGTTTTGTTTTTCTTTCTTCCTTTTAGAGATTTCCCCCTCAACTTTGGATGCTTATGATGTATCTTTTTAAGTTGACGTCGATATGCTAATAATTCTTGTCTAGGGTGATGAAAACAATTATGAATTTTGGCTCAAAAGGGGTGCAATTGGATGAACTGCTTTTGACGATTGGATAACGAAAAATGGCCACACGTCACTCTGAATCTTGTTTGTCTGATTTTCTCTTGAACTTAAACCTGAAACAAAACTATGTAGTGTTTGACACATCCACTTCATTTTTCCTTTGCTTTGTTTTCCCTCTTTTTCTTTCTTTCTTTTTTTTTTTTTATATATATATATATATATCTCCCTGATCAACGGATTATCGATGATATGTAACATAATGAAAACTGCCCCAATATTAGGCGGCGAAATCCTTCATCTTGTGGGAAACAAAAATTAGGGTTCAAGTAATGTGAATGCAGATGCTTTATCAAGAAAAGAACACCGGTTACTCCCAAAACCTTGAATCAGGGAAGTACTCACCAACGGTATTTTTCAAAACTTTTTTTTTTTCGAAAAATACTATGTCCTTGACAACTTCATTAACAACAAACTCAACATGTAACCCCTTTTTTTTCTTTTCACCTTTTTTTTCGTTTTTCCTTTTCGACATCCTCCAGGACCGAGCTTGCCAACCTGATATACTGTGATGCTTTTATCAACACGCGTTTACTTATTTTCGTTTTCATTTCCCCTTTACTACTTAACAGCTCAGCGTGACATGCAATATTTCAGATGGAATGCAAACAACCAAAATATGAATGAACTCATGTGAAATTTATTTAGTGAATAAAACACAGAGTACAATAAGCGTTAAAGACAATATCAACATCCCTTTAATAGCAACCACTATCACGGAATCATCATGCGTAAAACTTTTTTACTGCATCAGAATTAACTGGCAATGGTAACTCCTCTCCGTCCATTCTCGTGAGAATTAGTGCCCCACCAGAAAATGCTTTCTTCACTACAAATGGCCCTTCATAATTTGGAGTCCATTTGCCTCTATGATCCTTTTGTATGGGTAGAATCTTCTTCAACACCAGCTCACCTTCATGAAATTCTCTTGGGTGTACTTTTTTGTCAAATGCCTTCTTCATTCTTCTTTGATACAATTGTCCATGGCATACTGTTGTTAGTCTCTTTTCATCGATGAGATTGAGCTGGTCGAAACGAGCTTGAACCCACTCCGCCTCTTCTAATTGGGTTTCCATTAAAACTCGTAAGGACGAAATTTCCACTTCAAACGGAAGTACTGCTTCCATTCCATATACAAGCGAGAAAGGCGTTGCCCCAGTCGATGTTCGTACCGAAGTGCGATAACCATGTAAAGCAAAAGGAAGCATTTCATGCCAATCCTTATACGTGACCACCATCTTCTGCACAATCTTCTTGATATTTTTGTTAGCAGCCTCTACTGCCCCATTCATCTTTGGACGATAAGGAGAAGAATTAAGATGATGAATTTTGAACTCCTCACATAACTCTGTCATCATCTGGTTGTTCAAGTTAGTGGCATTATCAGTGATGATCCTGTTAGGGAGCCCGTATCTGCAAATCAACTCCCTTTTTATGAACTTGGTCACCACCTTTCTGGTCACATTAGCATAAGAAGCGGCCTCAACCCACTTGGTGAAGTAGTCGATTGCGACTAATATGAAACGGTGTCCATTTGACGCCTTTGGCTCTATAGCTCCGATGACATCTATTCCCCACATCGAAAAGGGCCATGGTGCAGACAACACGTTCAAGGTCGTGGGTGGAACATTGATATTACTTGCGTATACCTGGCATTTCTCACACTTTCTCACATGTGTACAACAATCATTTTCCATAGTCAACCAAAAATACCCCGCTCTCAGTATCTTCCTGGCCATTGAGTGCCCATTCATGTGCGTGCCAAATGTACCCTCGTGCACTTCTTTTAGTATCAGCTCGGCTTCTTTTGCATCTACGCATCTAAGGAGAACCATATCATGATTCCTCTTATATAGAATATCCCCACTCAAAATGAAACTGCCAACCAACCTCCTTAACGCCCTTTTATCGTTTTCTGATGCCTTCTCTGGATATTCTCGGGTTCTAAGATAATGCTTGATATCAAAGTACCAAGGTTTACCATCTACCTCTTCTTCGATGAAATGACAGTACGCTGGCTTCGCATGACTCTTCATTTCAATCATTGGCAATTCTGCATCTTGATCAACTTCAAACATCGATGACAAAGTAGCCAATGCGTCTGCTAATTGATTATCTTCTCGCGGTATATGATTAAACGTGATGGAATCGAAATACTCAATTAATCCCTTGATGTAAGCTTGGTATGGAATTAATTTAGTATCCCTAGTCTCCCATTCTCCCTTCAATTGATGGATGACCAAAGCTGAATCTCCATATACATCCAGAATTTTTGCTTTAGACTCTATTGCTGCTCGAATACCCATGGCACAGGCTTCATATTCTGCGATATTATTCGTGCAATTAAAACACAACCTTGTCGTCATTGGAATGTATTGATTCTTAGGAGAGATAAGCACTGCCCCTATTCCATGCCCCATTACATTCGAGGCCCCATCGAATAATACCGTCCAGGCTTTTTCATCTTTGTCCTCTTTGTTCTCAGCAAATAAAGCCATGATATCTTCATCAGGAAATTCAGGTTGCATTGGCTGATAATCATTAATGGGCTGATGGGCTAAATATTCCGCTAAAGCGCTACCCTTGATAGATTTCTGAGTAACATATACAATGTCATACTCCGATAATAGCATCTGCCATCGAGCTATCCTTCCAGTGAGAGCAGACTTTTCAAAAATATACTTGATAGGATCCATCTTGGATATCAACCAAGTAGAGTGGCTCAACATGTATTGCCTTAGACGATGAGTAGCCCACGCCAGTGCACAACAAGTTCGTTCTAACGACGAATATCGTTGTTCGCAATCTGTGAATCTTTTGCTCAAGTAATATATAGCATGCTCTCTTTTCCCATCTTCATCATGCTGACCCAATACACAACCCATTGAATTATCCAATACGGTCAAATACAAAATGAACGGCCTTCCTGGCATAGGTGGACGCAATACAGGAGGGTCTTGCAGGTATTGTTTGACTTTTTCAAAAGCAACTTGACAATCTTCATTCCAGACTACGGCCTGGTTTTTCCGTAGTAACTTGAACATTGGTTCACAAGTATCAGTTAATTGGGAGATGAACCTAGCAATGTAATTCAATCTTCCCAAAAAACCTCGAACCTCCTTTTCTGTTCTGGGCGCAGGCATTTCCGTTATCGCTCTTACTTTGTCCGGATCAACTTCTATCCCTCTTTGACTGACAATGAAGCCCAACAATTTTCCAGACTTTACTCCAAACGTGCATTTGGCAGGATTTAATCTGAGTTTGTACTTTCTCAGTCTCTCAAATAATTTCCTTAGATTGAAAATATGCTCCTCTTCTGATTCAGACTTTGCAATCATGTCATCCACATAAACTTCAATTTCCTTATGCATCATATCATGAAAAAGTGTCACCATTGCCCTTTGGTATGTTGCCCCAGCATTCTTGAGTCCGAAAGACATAACCTTATAGCAGAATGTTCCCCACAACGTGATAAAGGTCGTTTTTTCCATATCTTCCGGTGCCATTTTAATTTGATTATATCCCGAGAATCCATCCATGAACGAAAATAACGAAAATTTGGCCGTATTATTGATAACAGTTGAAAAACTGTTATTTTCATGCTTAAAAGTGATACTAAAAGCAACCTTTAGACTTAGAAACTAGCTTGAAATCATGCATTTTGTTTATATTTTCAGAAATAAGAGAGCTGGACAGGTTTATGCTTGATTTGAGTGTTTTTGTGCAGGTTTTGAGGTGAATTTGGTGAAAGAAGTGAAGAATGAGAGAGAGGACATTAGAAAAGACAAGAAAGAGTGCAAAAAGGAGAAGTCGAAGGCACCGCTCAGCGGCAAACTACCGCTGAGCGGCACTCAAGAGGTGGCGTTGGAACCGCTGAGGGGCAAATGGCCGCTGAGGGGAAGAAAGAAGACGCGTAACCACCGCTGAGCGGTAAATGGCGCTGAGCGGCACTTTTTGGGCTTGGGCTTTTGTAATCTTTTGTAACTCTAGATTAGTATTTAAGGGCTTGCACGTCCTTTAGTTAGTATCTTTGGCAGAAACGAGGCAAACACTCTCTCTTTCACCCCTTTGAAGGAGGATCTTGGATGCTCAGGCTACCTCTTCACCTTTATTGGGTTTATTCTTTCATACTTTCATTGTAATTCATCTAGGTTCACCATGAATATGGTGAACTAAACCTTGTATGTTTGTTGGGGAATCAATGTAATCTCTTGAAGCTCTCATATATGGATTTGTTGACTACATCTTTGAATTAAGACATATGCTTTCTTTTCATCATTAGTTAGGGTTTTTCCTCTTTGCTCAATGCTTGCATTGTTTAACTCATTCTAATGCATGATTATTGGTTTTGTTGATACGGACACGTACGGGGAAATCTAGATCCGGGGAATTTCTCCCAATATTTTACTGACAACATTATATTGGTTGCCTTAAGCTCCTGCACTCATGAACTAATCATTAGGAATGCTAGGAATTGTATGAACTATTTGATTAGGGAGAAGCCATCTAGAATGGTACATTAGAGAGTGGCATTAACAATGATGATTTGAAAGAGGAATTCCTAAAATATATGAGAGTGGATGAGATGAAATTGACCCCCAACAACATATTCATTCATTTAATCCATTGAAAGTGTTTATCTTATGTCTTTGCCATTGATCAATTCATGCATACATGTTTATTTTCGTCTTGCATATTAAAATTTCAATTATTGTTTTCTTAAGTCTTAGCTAATCAAGAAATCACATAACTAAACTAGGCCGTGAGTCCTTTGGGAAGAACGATACTTGGTCTTACCAAGTTTTATTACTTGAACGATTCGGTCATACTTGCCGATTGTGAAACAAGTTTGTGACATCATATTTTGGTGCTTACAAATTTGTCCATCAATTATCAACCAGAGTATCGATGTGTGGTAACGGGAAATTATCCTTCGGACTTGCACGATTCAAATCACGATAGTCAACACACATCCGAACTTTCCCATCCTTCTTAGGCACTGGTACCACATTCGCTACCCATTGTGGGTATCTTGCCACAGCCAAAAATCCTGCGTCAAATTGCTTTTGGACCTCCTCTTTAATTTTTAGTGACATTTCCGGCTTCATTCTTCTTAGTTTTTGCTTGACTGGAGGGCATTCTGGCTTGAGTGGGAGCCTATGCTGCACAATATCGGTATCTAGACCCGGCATGTCATTGTAAGACCACGCGAATACATCTTTAAACTCCTTCAACAGGGCACGCAATCTTTCCCTCACTTTCGTTTTCATACTAGTACCGATTTTCACTTCCTTTATCTCATCCTTCTCTCCCAAGTTGAGTATTTCAATCTCCTCCTGATGGGGTTTTATCTCCTTAGATTCTTGTTCCACTAATCTCAACAATTCTGGAGAGGGTTCTTCTACATCATCTTCGAAATCATCTTCCGTATTATTGATAGGGTGCTCAAAATTAGGAACATTGATATCATTATTTTCAAAACAATCATTGTCACATCTGCATCATTTAAATTTATGAAAAAGTATAAATAAATAAGATAAACAAAGAAAAATGCCAAATGATGATGAAATGCAACTTTATTATCACGCTGAGTGAAAAGTAAAAAGAATAAATCCGCGAAACCTCAGTTCTAAAGCCCCAATCGAAACTATAAGCTTAATTAAAACTATTACATTTTGTTCACATTAAGCATCACAGGTAAATCCAGTGTTTCCCAATTGTTGAGTTGAGTATCAGGGGAGCAAGCCCACACAAAGCTCGAACTTTGAGGCCTTTCTTCATCCTCCACCGCTGCTATCTGACCAGTGTTGATCCACCCAGCACTGCGGAAACTTTCCTTGATGTCAACAATGTGAATTTTGCTCTCTCTGGGCCCGCGTCTTTCTGCACGGGCCAGACTGCGCTCTTTTCTTTCTTCAATCACTCTTTTCCTGTCTTCCTTGGTAGGTTTATACCCCAAGCCACATCTGTTCTTGTTTTCAACGATTTCTAGAGGGAATGCTCGCCCCTGCCGATATTTACCCAAACCTTCCCTATATATATAGCCCTCTTTTAGCATAATCTTGGCCATCATAATAGAAGCACATGATAGACGAGGATTTACTGGAAACGGTTCCACACAAGCATTTCCCACAATTTCCAACGATTGGAAGGCTGTCTCGAGAGCTTCTTCAGCCGCCTCAATGTAGCGCGTGGATGATGGCCCACTCACAAGAAGATCCTCTTCTCCTGATACTATCACCAGCTTATCTCCTATCACATACTTCAACTTCTGGTGTAGTGTAGAAGGCACAACTCCCGCCGAATGAATCCATGGGCGCCCCAACAGACAACTATAAGCTGGCAGGATATCCATAACTTGGAACGTTATTTGAAAAACACATGGGCCAACTTGCATTGGTAATTCCACCTCTCCCATCACTTCTCTTTTACTACCATCAAACGCCCTCACAATCATTGAACTAGGCCTCATATGCATTCCTTCGCAACGTAGCTTTTCCAGAGTTGCTTTCGGCATGACATTCAAGGAGGACCCATTGTCCACTAAAACACGCGCAATAACATGATCCAGGCATTTCACAGAGACGTGAAGAGCCTTGTTATGCCCTCTTCCCTCAGCTGGTATCTCATCATCCGTAAAAGTGAGATAATTATTAGCAACAATATTGCCAACAATACCTTCGAATTTATTCAACGAAATACCTTGCTCCACATGAGCCTCACTGAGTATCTTCATTAGCAACTTTCTATGTGATGCCGAATGCATGAGCAAGTCTAACAAGGATATACGAGCAGGCATACGATTTAACTGTTCCACCACCTTATATTCACTTTGTTGTATGAATTTTAAAAATTCGCAAGCCTCCTCTTCAGAAACTTCTCTCCTCTCTTCCTTGTCGGGGATTTCCTCTGTCTGTGCACCCTTCCCCTTTAAGAACTCTTTTGCCTTCGCGGCCATCGTTGCTTCCCTATCATTAACCCTTTCTCGAGCCAACTCTGGTGATGTGAAAATTCGACCACTCCTAGTCATTCCCCCTATTCCTGATATGTTTTTGACGACAGGGTCGACGCTTTGCGTTTCGCCTGACGCATGCGTCCCATATCTCCATGGGACGGCTTTTTCGTTCTTGTAAGGAAAAGGGGCTGGTACATGGATAACTACAGGCGACCTTCCTTGAGTTGGTGGGATAGAAGTAGTCTTAGTGAAATGAATCACTAATGGTTCTGGTAAAATCATACCGGATTCATCACCAGTCTGTGCAAATACATCTCCCTCCTCCCTCTTGTAACATACTTGCATCAGACCACGATCTAGCAGGTCTTGCAGAATTTCTTCAAATTCAACACACTCCTGAATAGAGTGCTCAGCCTCTGGGTGGAGCGCGCATGCCATACTCTCATCATAATCACCCTTCAAGATACCCACTTTCAGCAATGCCTCCAAAATAAACCTCCTAGAGCTCTTGACTTCTTTCACATTTCTCACCAGCTCATGCTCTTTCACTTCGACAGCATTCGTCGAAGCACTTCCATGCCCAGATAAAGGATTGGACTCGACACTAGGCTTATCCTCTTGGAACTTTAACCACCCGGAATCAATTAGAGTCTGTACTTTATGCTTGAAAGCCAAACACCTCTCAGTGGAATGACCAGCGGCCCCTCCATGATAACTACACTTTGCATCTGCATCATAACCTCTTGGATACGGAGGCTGCAAAGGCTTCAGGGGACAAACAACAACTAAACCTTGTTTGATAAGATGAGGCAATAATTCCGTATAAGTTGTAGGAATTGGGGTAAAGTTAACATAATTTCTTTCTTGGTTCCTTCTTGGATAAGCATTTGGACCCACATTCATATTGGAACCTACATTTGCCCCTCCCCTCCAATTATTCGTCGGGATGTATTGTGGTTGATAGTATCCCGGTTGTTGTTGAGGCCTAATTTGATGACCAAATGACGCGTTAGCTGCATGTGGATGTTGACCCCAGTATGGTCGATAGTTATGAGTGGGAGCCTGACCTCTCCACACGGGGGTTGCAGATGCTGCATGCACATCTCCCTCCTTTCTTTTCCCTGAGTTGAAATTGGGTTTTTTGGAGTTTGCACCCGCCGACGAGCCATATGCAATCTTCCCATTTTTCAACCCGATCTCTATTCGCTCGCCTATCACGATGATATCGGCGAAATTTGAAGATACATTTCCCACCATATGTTCATAAAATGGTGGTTGGAGCGTATTTACAAACATTGCCACCATTTCTTTATCATACAAAGGCGGCTCAACTTGTGCAGCCAATTCCCTCCACCGCTGAGCATACTCCTTAAAAGTTTCGTTGTCTTTCTTCGACATGTTTTGCAGCTGTAAACGATCTGGCGCGACATGTGTATTGTATATGTACTGCTTCACAAAAGCATCAGCCAAGTCTGCCCAACAACGAATTCGAGTCGGCTCCAAATGGGTATACCAGTTTAACGTCACTCCAGCCAAACTATCTTGAAAAACATGGATGAGCAGCTGCACATCATAAGCATATGCAGCCATCTTTCTGCAAAACATGGTTAGATGGCTCTTTGGGCATGTATTTCCCTTATACTTCTCAAAATCTGGCGCCTTGAACTTATGTGGAATTTTGACGCCAGGAACCAAGCTCAATCTAGAAACATCCCCAAATCCATAACTTTCATACCCCTCCACAGCCCTCAATCTTGCCTCTAGGCTCTCAAGTTTATCCTTTGCCCCATCGACATTACTAGTTACCCCCTGAAACGAAGTATATGGCGCAGCCCTTGTAGAAAAGCCCTCTCCGGTAATCACAGGTGGCACCGGGGTTACTCGTATTCCATCAGTCATGCTTGCATGCATCCCTTCATTTACCATAGGTGCAGACATTACAACAGGTCCCTGAGTATTGATTGGCGGTACGTTAGCAGTGGTAGGGAAAGAGAATGAAGCCTGCTCCCCTTCTGTGTATTCTCCCACAGGTGGGGTGTAACCTGGAGGCAATCCATACATTGGGAATGAAACAGATTGGCTCCCAGCATTGAACAACGGAGGGTAATATTGAGCATTTCCCTCAACTTGCGAAGACGTCGCCCCTCCCGTAGTCTTCAGGGCTTCGAGAGCCGCCAAAATCTAGGCCATTTGATCCTTCAACTGGCTAACATCAGCCTTAATAGATTCGTGTGATTGCTCCCAATTCTCCATGACCTTCGAGTTAGCTCTGGTCCTGTACGGATGTCGTGGAAAATTTGCCGTTGTTTTCTCACTTGTACTGTTGCTATTTTTTATTAAATTAAATTAGATAAGGATGAAAAGTGCAAAACAAAAGAAAACATGATGCATGCTAATGATAAGTGGAAATCACAGGATAACGACGACAATACTGATGGAAAATTAACACAAGCCGATACCAAACAAACATCCCTTATCTTTCATTTCAAGAAAATTTGATCCATTACATCGTCTAAATAACAAAACATAAAATTCCGATGTACATCAATCCCGCGCCCGGGCAATGAAAGATTTCATCTCTCCCACCAACCATTTACAATGATTAATAAACAATTCTATTTCCGCTGGTGAGTTACAAAAATGAGTGCTTGCTTCAGCATTCGACACCATCCTGGGGATGTCTTCAATTGCCCCGTTTGCCAAAGCAGCCAACTGAGAGAATCTTTCCTTCCAGTGCTTTACAGCCATTTCTTGCTCGGCGATGTGCTCTTCCATTCGCTTTATCAAGGCCTGATGCCTTTCTTCAAATTCTATCGACCTCCATCGCTCCTCCTGTTCCTCGATATATTCCTCCATTTGTTTTATCAGAGTTCGATGCTCTTCCTCTGCTTCTGTTAGCTTCCAACGCTCCCTATTCATATCCGCCTCAAACGACATGGCCATCTCTTTCATCTCATGCCCCGCTTTTTCTATCTGAATCTGCGCTTCTCTTAATCTCTTCAGGGCTTCTCGTTTATCTCTTTTGGCTTCTTCGTAGAGGTGCTTCCACTCCTTTCCCTCTTCTAAAGCCACCTTCTTCTCGTTTACCCTCATGGATAATTCCTTACTCGTGGCGGCTAGATCCTGTTTCACTCGAAATGTGTAATCCCTCTCAGCCTTCTGGCTTTTGACAAGGTTTTCATAAGCCCGCGACTTTTCTACATTATCATTTTTCATATCCACAAGATCATTACGCGCCCTTTGTAATTCGTTTTCCAACCTAGCATTCCTAATTTTCAATTTCTCCATCTCAGCTTTTAGTTGTTGCACCTCTTCACTTTCTGGGGCTTGAAATGGTCCTTCACTAGCTGATTGATCTTTGATTGACTTGAAAGGCAGCTTGACTACTTTCACTCTCTCCAGAATCCAGGTGTGATAACTAACACTGCTATCCACTACTCCATCCCTCAAGTCCTTCTCTGCTCGAACAACATTTTCCCAGGCGCTTTTAACCTTTCTTAACAATTCGATGAAATGCCCGTCTTCGTAATAAATGAATAGGGTAGCAAGGTAATCTGATGAAGGTGCCCCTTTTATAGGATGCCCAAATTGTCTTTGCACCAAAAGAGGGTTGTAATTTATACAGTACCGGGCACCTATGAGAGGCACATTAAGAAAACTACCACAATGTTGTATAGCCAGTTTATTTCCGAGCCAAGGAAGGCGCCATTTTATACTTCTTTCGCTCAAGCCGGCAAGGAATCGGGCCCAATCGTTTCCTCCTTTACCTTTAAGCCCTTGGTGTGACAAAGTCTCCGATAGACTCTTGACGTCGACCATCTCCTTAAACACGCGCATTGTCATCCATGTATACAACGCCGGTAAGCAACAAAGAATCTTCTTTCCCTTTCTCTCATGGCAAAAACTCAAAGTCCCATAAACATCCGCAAGAACTGCTGTTATAGGATTCTCTGATCTGGTTTTACTCGCCACGAAGACGTCTATCGCGGTGTAATCCACAAATTCTTCTATTTTGGGAAACAAGACTGCCATATATGGTGAGGGCTAATACATCCATGAAAGTTTCCCAATCCTCTTTATCAGCCAAGTGATGTAAATACTGCTCTAGATATCCCTGTGATAACCCATGCACTTGATTCCTCATCATCATCCTGTCTTCAAGCTCCTTGGGATGTAATTTCATGATGGTAGCAATAGTGGGTATAGAGGCATGATGCTCTAAATGTTGATAGGGAGTGGTGCCCTCCAATGGCAAACCCAAGATATGCTCGAACTCCTCTATGGTTGGCGCCAACTGAAAGTCTTGAAATGTGAAACATCGAAGCGGAGAATCATAATATTGTGCCAAGGCTGTGATAGCGGGTATTTGTACTTCAACCTCCATTAAATTCAACAAATTTCCATATCTTCTCTGAAAGGTTTCTCTCTTTATAGTCTTAAGCCTTTTGCCCAAGTTTATCAGCCCGGTCAAATTTCCAACATGAGTCCTTAGACTATATTTCTTTCTTAAATCGGAAGAGTCGGTATGCCGTGTAGCATCGGATCTTGTGTTAACATCCATCTCGTATGAAGTCAAGTAGGTACCTGTGATTTCCCTTAAAATTAACATGTTACTAAATGATGTATGAATATGATGCATAATAATAAAATAACATGACAAAACAAAACACATGCATGGTATGAAATGTAATATCATAAAAAAAACGAACAGCGTGAGGGTTACAGAAGCATATATTCCTCCCATCGTGCCCTACCAAAGGTTCATTGCTTTGAGTTCAAGGTCAAGTATATGCAATCTCACAAGGATGATTTCCTGAACCTAAAGGTCAAAGGTCACTAGAGCTATGGTCCCCTTCAAAGCATCTCCACAACAGTCGAGTAATCAACTAGGTGTGAAAACACATATGAAGAGAACAGACTCTAGCTGGAGTTCTCACGATAGCCAAACAGGAAGTACATCCCAGAGTGACACCGCTACACAACTCCTCTAATTCTAAGCTACGCTCAGACCCGGGTATAGGGCCCCACTCGTGATATGCCAAAAGTGTGTGTGAAAGGAGGAAATTATGCACACCCAAACCCTCACCTGCAAAACAACCAGAAAAATTCCCAGGCAGATATAAACATATTGTCTACCCTAGGGTTCAATATTCCACAGTTATTGCAGTTATTCCAAATATCACACATAGATAGAGAAAAGGGAAAAAAAAATACAAAGCAAAACCACACCAAATTCGCGCATCTAATTAAATGGCTCGACTCTCTAGACGTCCCCAGTGGAGTCGCCATCTGTCGCAACCGGAATCGCGACGGGACGACGATCCATAAAGAAACGGGTTTTGAAAAGAGATTTGGAGTCGCCACCATAGTTTATTTTGGAAAACTACGGAAAAACCATAAAATGATAAAGCACGGTCCACTAAAACCAAAGATTGGGTTCGGGAGTCGGTTACGCGTGGGGAAGGTGTTAGCACCCCACAACGCCTGCCCTAAGGCAGTACCTTTAACTAAATGCACGGATATGATGCGGTTTTTAAAATGTTTAATTATCCCCTAAAATAAAATTCTAAATAAACAAAACATATTTTTTAGTTTTTTGGGCGCGACAAGGATTGACCTTGCTCCTACGTATTCTCATTCAAAATGAGAAATCAGGGTTACGTAGTTCTAGTTAAGAGATTGTTTGTTGTTTGGAAAAGCAGATGTTTTTAATTTTTGGAGATTTTATGTTTTTTAATATTTTTGAGAAAAAGAAGGTAATGAGTACTAGGCCAACGCGAACGGTCGCACGAGTACTCATACCTTTAAAATGATATTTAAATATTTTTAATCATCTTTTTTTTTTAAAAAAAAGAGAAATAACGATATTAAGCACTAAGACGATGCGGACGATCACACGAGCACTCATACCGTTATTTACTTATTTAGGAAGACTTGAGAGTATTGAGTGCTAGGCTGATGCGGACGATCGCACGAGCACTCGTACCCTCGTTTAATATTACGTAAATAAGAGAGAAAAGTATTGAACACTAGGACGATGCGAACGATCACACGAGTGTTCAACTTTTAAACGTATTTTTTTGAAATTTTATTTAAGAAAAGGTTTTTAGCACAAGGACGACGCGAGCGGTCACACGTGTGCTTAACCTTCAAAACGTATTTCTTTTGTAAATTTATTTAAAGAAGAAGAAAAGGTTTTTAGCACAAGGACGACGCGAGCGGTCACACGTGTGCTTAACCTTCAAAACTATTTCTTTTGTAAATTTATTTAAAGAAGAAGAAAAGGTTTTTAGCACAAGGACGACGCGAGCGGTCACAAGTGTGCTTAACCTTCAAAACTATTTTTTTTGTAAATTTATTTAGAGAAGAAGAAAAGGTTTTTAGCACAAGGACGACGCGAGCGGTCACACGTGTGCTTAACCTTTAAAACAAATTTTTGTAAATTTATTTAGAGAAGAAGAAAAGGTTTTTAGCACAAGGACGACGCGAGCGGTCACACGTGTGCTTAACCTTTAAAACAAATTTTTGTAATTTTCTATTTTATATATGTATATAAGTAAAATTATTATATATATATATTTTGAAATAATTGGATATTTAAAAGAAATAAATAAGATAAAGTAATAAAATAAAAATGAAATGAAATAAGATAAATAAAAAGACAAATGAATAATTAAATAATAATAAAAATAGGGGTACCAAATTAAAAATAATATAATGTCGAACGGTCAGTCTAAAAGCTTGGATAACGAACGGTCCGTGGTAAAGGCCGAACGTACGTTAGGAAAAGATTCAGAGTCACGAGCGCTCGTTGTGGAGAGGTGACGAACGTACGTTGAGAAAAATAGACTGAATGACGAGCGTTCGTTGGGTGATACGACGAACGTACGTTGAGTACAGTAAGGTAGATGACGAGCGTTCATTGGATGATGTGACGAACGGACGCTAAGAAGAGGAGGCTAGTCGACGAGCGCTCTTTGGGTAGATGAGGTGGGATAACGAACGCTCGTTATGGAAGAGCGTTCGTTGGGAAGCTGTGGGAAGTGGAGGCCGAATGACGAGCGCTCGTTTGGGACGAGCGTTCGTTGGGAAAATGAGGTTGGATGACGAACGAATGACGAGCGCTCGTTTGGGACTAGCGTTCGTTGGGAAAATGAGGTTGGATGACGAACGCTCGTTATGGACGAGCGTTCGTTGGGAAGATGTGGCTGGATGACGAACGCTCGTTATGGACGAGCGTTCTTTGGGAAGATGTGGCTGGATGACGAACGCTCGTTATGGACGAGCATTCGTTGGGGAAATGTGGCTGGATGACGAACGCTCGTTATGGACGAGCGTTCGTTGGGAAGATGTGGGAAGCTGAGACCGAATGACGAGGGCTCGTTTGGGACGAGCGTTCGTTGTGAAGATGAGGCTGGATGACGAACGCTCTTTATGGACGAGCGTTCGTTGGGAAGATGTGGGAAGTGGAGACCGAATGACGAGCGCTCGTTTGAGACGAGCGTTCGTTGGGAAGATGAGGCTGGATGACGAACGTTCGTTATGGACGAGCGTTCGTTGGGAAGATGTGGCTGGATGACGAACGTTCAAAAAAAGCCAAAGGTTCCTGGACGTACGCTCGATTTTGGGCCTGGCCCAATTGAATGGTTTCTAACCTAGAATTTCCTAGGGGTTCTACCTTCCCACTCTCATTCACTCCTCATGCTGCTCCTCTCAAATGAGGCCAATGCTTCCTTCTCTCTGATCAAAAGGGTTCAGAGACACTCACTTCTGTCACTCAACGACCACGTCTTCTTCCGATTGACCACCGCGGACCAGACTAGCCACCGCAACGAAGGTGGCCACCGTATCACTGCCTCTACGGACCAGCTACCATGCCGTCGTCTCTCTCGATCTATCCACCGCGCCACGCCGCGCCATACCGCGCCACTACTTCCTTGCTCTTGTCTGCACTCTCCGATACTGGCAAACCAGGGAGGGGTTCGTCTCCGCCAGTTCAAACATGCGGGCTGCCTCTTCTTCGTCGAGCTCTCCGCCTTTCACCGCCGAGACCATCGTCGGCCATCGCTCCAGCTCATCCCTTCATTCTTGGATTGTGCGATGGGTTTTGGATTTGGTTTGTTGAGATTGGCCGTGAGCGTGAGAGTTAGGAAGGAGAGAGGGAACGTGGTGAAACAGAGAGTGAATGGAAGGGGAGGTTGGTGATGAGGGAACTCATGATGTTCAGAGGAAAAGCATTCATGATGGAATAAGCATAAGAAGCAGTTATGCAGTAAGCGGTCATGATGAGTCTGGATGTACAAATGAAACAGAGACTTACCTGTTGCTACGGCTGCTGCTATCGTTCGCTGCGTAGCCGGTGATCTCTTCTCGCCGGTGCCGGTGCCAATGCTGACTCTGGATGATGATTCCAGATGATGGTTCCTCGTGTGCCCTCCTTTCCCCTTTTCCTCTCTCTGATCCAAAACAATCCTCTCCCCAAAATCTTTGGAATCCTCCTCGTAACCACCTGGTCCCCCTTTTTTTTTCCAAAAAAATCTTAGAAAAATCCTTTCTAACAACCTTGTCTCCCTCCTTCAGACACGCGTCCCATTCATCCTCTCCCCCTTTTCCACGTTTTTTTTTTATTTTTTTTATTTTTTTATTTCAATTTTATTTTATTTTTTAATTATTTTTAATTTTATTTTTCAATTTTTTAATTATTTTGATTAATTAACTCTATTAAAACAAATTGAAAATACGAAATAAAATAGAAATTGAATTAAAAGCAAAGATCTAAATACATAAAAATAGAATAAAACAAAAAGGTAAAATAAAATAAAAGGAAAATAATAAATAACCAATAAAAACAATCTTTTACAACCCGGACAAAATTGAGTGTTGACAGCTGCCCCTCTTTACTTAGATATTACTAAATAATATGAAAATTTAATCTTTTCGTATTATTTAAGTAAAGCTAAGTAAAGATAAAAACACTAATTTTGTCCGAGTTTCAATCATGAAAGAAAACGAACAAAATGATTCAAGTCACGATACCAAACGACCAATGTCAAGTAAAGTATCAGTAACAAAAACTAAAACCTGGATTTGACCATTGCCTCGCAGAGGGCCAAACTCACAGAACTGAAATTTAAATCCGACCATTGCCATGCAGAGGGTCAATAACAGAAAATTAAAACCTGGATTTGACCATTGCCTCGCAGAGGGCCAAACTCACAGAACAGAAATTTAAATCCGACCATTGCCATGCAGAGGGTCGATAACAGAAAATTAAAACCTGGATTTGACCATTGCCTCGCAGAGGGCCAAACTCACAGAACAGAAATTTAAATCCGACCATTGCCATGCAGAAGGTCGATAACAGAAAATTAAAACCTGGATTTGACCATTGCCTCGCAGAGGGCCAAACTCACAGAACAGAAATTTAAATCCGACCATTGCCATGCAGAAGGTCGATAACAGAAAATTAAAACCTGGATTTGACCATTGCCTCGCAGAGGGCCAAACTCACAGAACAGAAATTTAAATCCGACCATTGCCATGCAGAGGGTCGATAACAGAAAATTAAAACCTGGATTTGACCATTGCCTCGTAGAGGGCCAAACTCACAGAACAGAAATTTAAATCCGACCCTTGCCATGCAGAGGGCCGATAACAGAAAATTAAAACCTTGATTTGTAGCTTTGAAAAGTTGATAAATGCCGAGTTAAACATGAAGATTTTGCAAACAATTCTCCTTGCTTCCTCTGAGATGATGTTATGTCATGATGGTGCATGAATGCCTAGATGCATGAGACTTTCATTTTGTTCTTTTCTTTTACTCTCGCTTTTCATCATCATCATTTTTTTTTTTTTTTGAAAGCTCCATGCTTGGAATCCATTGTTAATATTGTCATCAAACACGATGTACGTTCAAAACGCATTCCTTAAAAACAACGTTGATATGTATAAAACCCTTTGATGAGCAGGAAGAAAGTGTAACCCTGAGTTTAAAATTCTTTTTATCGCTTTTTGCAATCCAAATTAACTTGAACCCTGTAGGATGTGGAAGAATGGTTATGAAAAGCAGATGAATAATGATTTTCTGTGAGCAAGTATTAACGTATGCGTGTCCCTTATTTGGGGGAAAGTGCTATTAACATGTTGGGCTCCCATATTGCCCCAATTTTGTACAATAAGTATGCTTTGGAAAAGTGAAAAGATTTGTATATGAAGGATTCCCCCCAAATTGGACGATCTTCGATTGACAGGGAGACCTTTTTTTTTTTTTTTTTTTTTTAAACTGAATGCGTCGTTCACCACATCATTCTGTTTCCAAGTTAAATTCGTGAGAAAGATTAGGACAAACATTTTTCAGTCAGCGTGGACTTTTATTGGCTTGTACCGTGGCTAAAGGTCAAAGGGTTTTTGAAAGAAAGGATAATGAAGGCCCAAATAAGTGTTTGACGGTTAAAGTCTTTAAACAAGAATCATTTGCAAGGTGCCCAGTCAACTGTCTTTAGAGATTTGAACTTCAGGCATCCTTTATTGTTGTTTTTTTTTCTTCATTTTTTTTTTGTTGCCCCTGCTGTGGTCCTTTATGATATTTTCCTTTTTATTTTTGTTTTGTTTTTCTTTCTTCCTTTTAGAGATTTCCCCCTCAACTTTGGATGCTTATGATGTATCTTTTTAAGTTGACGTCGATATGCTAATAATTATTGTCTAGGGTGATGAAAACAATTATGAATTTTGGCTCAAAAGGGGTGCAATTGGATGAACTGCTTTTGACGATTGGATAACGAAAAATGGCCACACGTCACTCTGAATCTTGTTTGTCTGATTTTCTCTTGAACTTAAACCTGAAACAAAACTATGTAGTGTTTGACACATCCACTTCATTTTTCCTTTGCTTTGTTTTCCCTCTTTTTCTTTTTTTTTTTTTTTTATATATATATATATATATCTCCCTGATCAACGGATTATCGGTGATATGTAACATAATGAAAACTGCCCCAATATTAGGCGGCGAAATCCTTCATCTTGTGGGAAACAAAAATTAGGGTTCAAGTAATGTGAATGCAGATGCTTTATCAAGAAAAGAACACCGGTTACTCCCAAAACCTTGAATCAGGGAAGTACTCACCAACGATATTTTTCAAAACTTTTTTTTTTTCGAAAAATACTATGTCCTTGACAACTTTATTAACAACAAACTCAACATGTAACCCCTTTTTTTTCTTTTCACCTTTTTTTTCGTTTTTCCTTTTCGACATCCTCCAGGACCGAGCTTGCCAACCTGATATACTGTGATGCTTTTATCAACACGCGTTTACTTATTTTCGTTTTCATTTCCCCTTTACTACTTAACAGCTCAGCGTGACATGCAATATTTCAGATGGAATGCAAACAACCAAAATATGAATGAACTCATGTGAAATTTATTTAGTGAATAAAACACAGAGTACAATAAGCGTTAAAGACAATATCAACATCCCTTTAATAGCAACCACTATCACGGAATCATCATGCGTAAAACTTTTTTACTGCATCAGAATTAACTGGCAATGGTAACTCCTCTCCGTCCATTCTCGTGAGAATTAGTGCCCCACCAGAAAATGCTTTCTTCACTACAAATGGCCCTTCATAATTTGGAGTCCATTTGCCTCTATGATCCTTTTGTATGGGTAGAATCTTCTTCAACACCAGCTCACCTTCATGAAATTCTCTTGGGTGTACTTTTTTGTCAAATGCCTTCTTCATTCTTCTTTGATACAATTGTCCATGGCATACTGCTGTTAGTCTCTTTTCATCGATGAGATTGAGCTGGTCGAAACGAGCTTGAACCCACTCCGCCTCTTCTAATTGGGTTTCCATTAAAACTCGTAAGGACGGAATTTCCACTTCAAACGGAAGTACTGCTTCCATTCCATATACAAGCGAGAAAGGCGTTGCCCCAGTCGATGTTCGTACCGAAGTGCGATAACCATGTAAAGCAAAAGGAAGCATTTCATGCCAATCCTTATACGTGACCACCATCTTCTGCACAATCTTCTTGATATTTTTGTTAGCAGCCTCTACTGCCCCATTCATCTTTGGACGATAAGGAGAAGAATTAAGATGATGAATTTTGAACTCCTCACATAACTCTGTCATCATCTGGTTGTTCAAGTTAGTGGCATTATCAGTGATGATCCTGTTAGGGAGCCCGTATCTGCAAATCAACTCCCTTTTTATGAACTTGGTCACCACCTTTCTGGTCACATTAGCATAAGAAGCGGCCTCAACCCACTTGGTGAAGTAGTCGATTGCGACTAATATGAAACGGTGTCCATTTGACGCCTTTGGCTCTATAGCTCCGATGACATCTATTCCCCACATCGAAAAGGGCCATGGTGCAGACAACACGTTCAAGGTCGTGGGTGGAACATTGATATTACTTGCGTATACCTGGCATTTCTCACACTTTCTCACATGTGTACAACAATCATTTTCCATAGTCAACCAAAAATACCCCGCTCTCAGTATCTTCCTGGCCATTGAGTGCCCATTCATGTGCGTGCCAAATGTACCCTCGTGCACTTCTTTTAGTATCAGCTCGGCTTCTTTTGCATCTACGCATCTAAGGAGAACCATATCATGATTCCTCTTATATAGAATATCCCCACTCAAAATGAAACTGCCAACCAACCTCCTTAACGCCCTTTTATCGTTTTCTGATGCCTTCTCTGGATATTCTCGGGTTCTAAGATAATGCTTGATATCAAAGTACCAAGGTTTACCATCTACCTCTTCTTCGATGAAATGACAGTACGCTGGCTTCGCATGACTCTTCATTTCAATCATTGGCAATTCTGCATCTTGATCAACTTCAAACATCGATGACAAAGTAGCCAATGCGTCTGCTAATTGATTATCTTCTCGCGGTATATGATTAAACGTGATGGAATCGAAATACTCAATTAATCCCTTGATGTAAGCTTGGTATGGAATTAATTTAGTATCCCTAGTCTCCCATTCTCCCTTCAATTGATGGATGACCAAAGCTGAATCTCCATATACATCCAGAATTTTTGCTTTAGACTCTATTGCTGCTCGAATACCCATGGCACAGGCTTCATATTCTGCGATATTATTCGTGCAATTAAAACACAACCTTGTCGTCATTGGAATGTATTGATTCTTAGGAGAGATAAGCACTGCCCCTATTCCATGCCCCATTACATTCGAGGCCCCATCGAATAATACCGTCCAGGCTTTTTCATCTTTGTCCTCTTTGTTCTCAGCAAATAAAGCCATGATATCTTCATCAGGAAATTCAGGTTGCATTGGCTGATAATCATTAATGGGCTGATGGGCTAAATATTCCGCTAAAGCGCTACCCTTGATAGATTTCTGAGTAACATATACAATGTCATACTCCGGTAATAGCATCTGCCATCGAGCTATCCTTCCAGTGAGAGCAGACTTTTCAAAAATATACTTGATAGGATCCATCTTGGATATCAACCAAGTAGAGTGGCTCAACATGTATTGCCTTAGACGATGAGTAGCCCACGCCAGTGCACAACAAGTTCGTTCTAACGACGAATATCGTTGTTCGCAATCTGTGAATCTTTTGCTCAAGTAATATATAGCATGCTCTCTTTTCCCGTCTTCATCATGCTGACCCAATACACAACCCATTGAATTATCCAATACGGTCAAATACAAAATGAGCGGCCTTCCTGGCATAGGTGGACGCAATACAGGAGGGTCTTGCAGGTATTGTTTGACTTTTTCAAAAGCAACTTGACAATCTTCATTCCAGACTACGGCCTGGTTTTTCCGTAGTAACTTGAACATTGGTTCACAAGTATCAGTTAATTGGGAGATGAACCTAGCAATGTAATTCAATCTTCCCAAAAAACCTCGAACCTCCTTTTCTGTTCTGGGCGCAGGCATTTCCGTTATCGCTCTTACTTTGTCCGGATCAACTTCTATCCCTCTTTGACTGACAATGAAGCCCAACAATTTTCCAGACTTTACTCCAAACGTGCATTTGGCAGGATTTAATCTGAGTTTGTACTTTCTCACTCTCTCAAATAATTTCCTTAGATTGAAAATATGCTCCTCTTCTGATTCAGACTTTGCAATCATGTCATCCACATAAACTTCAATTTCCTTATGCATCATATCATGAAAAAGTGTCACCATTGCCCTTTGGTATGTTGCCCCAGCATTCTTGAGTCCGAAAGACATAACCTTATAGCAGAATGTTCCCCACAACGTGATAAAGGTCATTTTTTCCATATCTTCCGGTGCCATTTTAATTTGATTATATCCCGAGAATCCATCCATGAACGAAAATAACGAAAATTTGGTCGTATTATCAACCAGAGTATCGATGTGTGGTAACGGGAAATTATCCTTCGGACTTGCACGATTCAAATCACGATAGTCAACACACATCCGAACTTTCCCATCCTTCTTAGGCACTGGTACCACATTCGCTACCCATTGTGGGTATCTTGCCACAGCCAAAAATCCTGCGTCAAATTGCTTTTGGACCTCCTCTTTAATTTTTAGTGACATTTCCGGCTTCATTCTTCTTAGTTTTTGCTTGACTGGAGGGCATTCTGGCTTGAGTGGGAGCCTATGCTGCACAATATCGGTATCTAGACCCGGCATGTCATTGTAAGACCACGCGAATACATCTTTAAACTCCTTCAACAGGGCACGCAATCTTTCCCTCACTTCCGTTTTCATACTAGTACCGATTTTCACTTCCTTTATCTCATCCTTCTCTCCCAAGTTGAGTATTTCAATCTCCTCCTGATGGGGTTTTATCTCCTTAGATTCTTGTTCCACTAATCTCAACAATTCTGGAGAGGGTTCTTCTACATCATCTTCGAAATCATCTTCCGTATTATTGATAGGGTGCTCAAAATTAGGAACATTGATATCATTATTTTCAAAACAATCATTGTCACATCTGCATCATTTAAATTTATGAAAAAGTATAAATAAATAAGATAAACAAAGAAAAATGCCAAATGATGATGAAATGCAACTTTATTATCACGCTGAGTGAAAAGTAAAAAGAATAAATCCGCGAAACCTCAGTTCTAAAGCCCCAATCGAAACTATAAGCTTAATTAAAACTATTACATTTTGTTCACATTAAGCATCACAGGTAAATCCAGTGTTTCCCAATTGTTGAGTTGAGTATCAGGGGAGCAAGCCCACACAAAGCTCGAACTTTGAGGCCTTTCTTCATCCTCCACCGCTGCTATCTGACCAGTGTTGATCCACCCAGCACTGCGGAAACTTTCCTTGATGTCAACAATGTGAATTTTGCTCTCTCTGGGCCCGCGTCTTTCTGCACGGGCCAGACTGCGCTCTTTTCTTTCTTCAATCACTCTTTTCCTGTCTTCCTTGGTAGGTTTATACCCCAAGCCATATCTGTTCTTGTTTTCAACGATTTCTAGAGGGAATGCTCGCCCCTGCCGATATTTACCCAAACCTTCCCTATATATATATAGCCCTCTTTTAGCATAATCTTGGCCATCATAATAGAAGCACATGATAGACGAGGATTTACTGGAAACGGTTCCACACAAGCATTTCCCACAATTTCCAACGATTGGAAGGTTGTCTCGAGAGCTTCTTCAGCCGCCTCAATGTAGCGCGTGGATGATGGCCCACTCACAAGAAGATCCTCTTCTCCTGATACTATCACCAGCTTATGTCCTATCACATACTTCAACTTCTGGTGTAGTGTAGAAGGCACAACTCCCGCCGAATGAATCCATGGGCGCCCCAACAGACAACTATAAGCTGGCAGGATATCCATAACTTGGAACGTTATTTGAAAAACACATGGGCCAACTTGCATTGGTAATTCCACCTCTCCCATCACTTCTCTTTTACTACCATCAAACGCCCTCACAATCATTGAACTAGGCCTCATATGCATTCCTTCGCAAGGTAGCTTTTCCAGAGTTGCTTTCGGCATGACATTCAAGGAGGACCCATTGTCCACTAAAACACGCGCAATAACATGATCCAGGCATTTCACAGAGACGTGAAGAGCCTTGTTATGCCCTCTTCCCTCAGCTGGTATCTCATCATCCGTAAAAGTGAGATAATTATTAGCAACAATATTGCCAACAATACCTTCGAATTTATTCAACGAAATACCTTGCTCCACATGAGCCTCACTGAGTATCTTCATTAGCAACTTTCTATGTGATGCCGAATGCATGAGCAAGTCTAACAAGGATATACGAGCATGCATACGATTTAACTGTTCCACCACCTTATATTCACTTTGTTGTATGAATTTTAAAAATTCGCAAGCCTCCTCTTCAGAAACTTCTCTCCTCTCTTCCTTGTCGGGGATTTCCTCTGTCTGTGCACCCTTCCCCTTTAAGAACTCTTTTGCCTTCGCGGCCATCGTTGCTTCCCTATCATTAACCCTTTCTCGAGCCAACTCTGGTGATGTGAAAATTCGACCACTCCTAGTCATTCCCCCTATTCCTGATATGTTTTTGACGACAGGGTCGACGCTTTGCGTTTCGCCTGACGCATGCGTCCCATATCTCCATGGGACGGCTTTTTCGTTCTTGTAAGGAAAAGGGGCTGGTACATGGATAACTACAGGCGACCTTCCTTGAGTTGGTGGGATAGAAGTAGTCTTAGTGAAACGAATCACTAATGGTTCTGGTAAAATCATACCGGATTCATCACCAGTCTGTGCAAATACATCTCCCTCCTCCCTCTTGTAACATACTTGCATCAGACCACGATCTAGCAGGTCTTGCAGAATTTCTTCAAATTCAACACACTCCTCAATAGAGTGCTCAGCCTCTGGGTGGAGCGCGCATGCCATACTCTCATCATAATCACCCTTCAAGTTACCCACTTTCAGCAATGCCTCCAAAATAAACCTCCTAGAGCTCTTGACTTCTTTCACATTTCTCACCAGCTCATGCTCTTTCACTTCGACAGCATTCGTCGAAGCACTTCCATGCCCAGATAAAGGATTGGACTCGACACTAGGCTTATCCTCTTGGAACTTTAACCACCCGGAATCAATTAGAGTCTGTACTTTATGCTTGAAAGCCAGACACCTCTCAGTGGAATGACCAGCGGCCCCTCCATGATAACTACACTTTGCATCTGCATCATAACCTCTTGGATACGGAGGCTGCAAAGGCTTCAGGGGACAAACAACAACTAAACCTTGTTTGATAAGATGAGGCAATAATTCCGTATAAGTTGTAGGAATTGGGGTAAAGTTAACATAATTTCTTTCTTGGTTCCTTCTTGGATAAGCATTTGGACCCACATTCATATTGGAACCTACATTTGCCCCTCCCCTCCAATTATTCGTCGGGATGTATTGTGGTTGATAGTATCCCGGTTGTTGTTGAGGCCTAATTTGATGACCAAATGACGCGTTAGCTGCATGTGGATGTTGACCCCAGTATGGTCGATAGTTATGAGTGGGAGCCTGACCTCTCCACACGGGGGTTGCAGATGCTGCATGCACATCTCCCTCCTTTCTTTTCCCTGAGTTGAAATTGGGTTTTTTGGAGTTTGCACCCGCCGACGAGCCATATGCAATCTTCCCATTTTTCAACCCGATCTCTATTCGCTCGCCTATCACGATGATATCGGCGAAATTTGAAGATACATTTCCCACCATATGTTCATAAAATGGTGGTTGGAGCGTATTTACAAACATTGCCACCATTTCTTTATCATACAAAGGCGGCTCAACTTGTGCAGCCAATTCCCTCCACCGCTGAGCATACTCCTTAAAAGTTTCGTTGTCTTTCTTCGACATGTTTTGCAGCTGTAAACGATCTGGCGCGACATGTGTATTGTATATGTACTGCTTCACAAAAGCATCAGCCAAGTCTGCCCAACAACGAATTCGAGTCGGCTCCAAATGGGTATACCAGTTTAACGTCACTCCAGCCAAACTATCTTGAAAAACATGGATGAGCAGCTGCTCATCATAAGCATATGCAGCCATCTTTCTGCAAAACATGGTTAGATGGCTCTTTGGGCATGTCTTTCCCTTATACTTCTCAAAATCTGGCGCCTTGAACTTATGTGCAATTTTGACGCCAGGAACCAAGCTCAATCTAGAAACATCCCCAAATCCATAACTTTCATACCCCTCCACAGCCCTCAATCTTGCCTCTAGGCTCTCGAGTTTATCCTTTGCCCCATCGACATTACTAGTTACCCCCTGAAACGAAGTATATGGCGCAACCCTTGTAGAAAAGCCCTCTCCGGTAATCACAGGTGGCACCGGGGTTACTCGTATTCCATCAGTCATGCTTGCATGCATCCCTTCATTTACCATAGGTGCAGACATTACAACAGGTCCCTGAGTATTGATTGGCGGTATGTTAGCAGTGGTAGGGAAAGAGAATGAAGCCTGCTCCCCTTCTGTGTATTCTCCCACAGGTGGGGTGTAACCTGGAGGCAATCCATACATTGGGAATGAAACAGATTGGCTCCCAGCATTGAACAACGGAGGGTAATATTGAGCATTTCCCTCAACTTGCGAAGACGTCGCCCCTCCCGTAGTCTTCAGGGCTTCGAGAGCCGCCAAAATCTAGGCCATTTGATCCTTCAACTGGCTAACATCAGCCTTAATAGATTCGTGTGACTGCTCCCAATTCTCCATGGCCTTCGAGTTAGCTCTGGTCCTGTACGGATGTCGTGGAAAATTTGTCGTTGTTTTCTCACTTGTACTGTTGCTATTTTTTATTAAATTAAATTAGATAAGGATGAAAAGTGCAAAACAAAAGAAAACATGATGCATGCTAATGATAAGTGGAAATCACAGGATAACGACGACAATACTGATGGAAAATTAACACAAGCCGATACCAAACAAACATCCCTTATCTTTCATTTCAAGAAAATTTGATCCATTACATCGTCTAAATAACAAAACATAAAATTCCGATGTACATCAATCCCGCGCCTGGGCAATGAAAGATTTCATCTCTCCCACCAACCATTTACAATGATTAATAAACAATTCTATTTCCGCTGGTGAGTTACAAAAATGAGTGCTTGCTTCAGCATTCGACACCATCCTGGGGATGTCTTCAATTGCCCCGTTTGCCAAAGCAGCCAACTGAGAGAATCTTTCCTTCCAGTGCTTTACAGCCATTTCTTGCTCGGCGATGTGCTCTTCCATTCGCTTTATCAAGGCCTGATGCCTTTCTTCAAATTCTATCGACCTCCATCGCTCCTCCTGTTCCTCGATATATTCCTCCATTTGTTTTATCAGAGTTCGATGCTCTTCCTCTGCTTCTGTTAGCTTCCAACGCTCCCTATTCATATCCGCCTCAAACGACATGGCCATCTCTTTCATCTCATGCCCCGCTTTTTCTATCTGAATCTGCGCTTCTCTTAATCTCTTCAGGGCTTCTCGTTTATCTCTTTTGGCTTCTTCGTAGAGGTGCTTCCACTCCTTTCCCTCTTCTAAAGCCACCTTCTTCTCGTTTACCCTCATGGATAATTCCTTACTCGTGGCGGCTAGATCCTGTTTCACTCGAAATGTGTAATCCCTCTCAGCCTTCTGGCTTTTGACAAGGTTTTCATAAGCCCGCGACTTTTCTTCATTATCATTTTTCATATCCACAAGATCATTACGCGCCCTTTGTAATTCGTTTTCCAACCTAGCATTCCTAATTTTCAATTTCTCCATCTCAGCTTTTAGTTGTTGCACCTCTTCACTTTCTGGGGCTTGAAATGGTCCTTCACTAGCTGATTGATCTTTGATTGACTTGAAAGGCAGCTTGACTACTTTCACTCTCTCCAGAATCCAGGTGTGATAACTAACACTGCTATCCACTACTCCATCCCTCAAGTCCTTCTCTGCTCGAACAACATTTTCCCAGGCGCTTTTAACCTTTCTTAACAATTCGATGAAATGCCCGTCTTCGTAATAAATGAATAGGGTAGCAAGGTAATCTGATGAAGGTGCCCCTTTTATAGGATGCCCAAATTGTCTTTGCACCAAAAGAGGGTTGTAATTTATACAGTACCGGGCACCTATGAGAGGCACATTAAGAAAACTACCACAATGTTGTATAGCCAGTTTATTTCCGAGCCAAGGAAGGCGCCATTTTATACTTCTTTCGCTCAAGCCGGCAAGGAATCGGGCCCAATCGTTTCCTCCTTTACCTTTAAGCCCTTGGTGTGACAAAGTCTCCGATAGACTCTTGACGTCGACCATCTCCTTAAACACGCGCATTGTCATCCATGTATACAACGCCGGTAAGCAACAAAGAATCTTCTTTCCCTTTCTCTCATGGCAAAAACTCAAAGTCCCATAAACATCCGCAAGAACTGCTGTTATAGGATTCTCTGATCTGGTTTTACTCGCCACGAAGACGTCTATCGCGGTGTAATCCACAAATTCTTCTATTTTGGGAAACAAGACAATGCCATATATGGTGAGGGCTAATACATCCATGAAAGTTTCCCAATCCTCTTTATCAGCCAAGTGATGTAAATACTGCTCTAGATATCCCTGTGATAACCCATGCACTTGATTCCTCATCATCATCCTGTCTTCAAGCTCCTTGGGATGTAATTTCATGATGGTAGCAATAGTGGGTATAGAGGCATGATGCTCTAAATGTTGATAGGGAGTGGTGCCCTCCAATGGCAAACCCAAGATATGCTCGAACTCCTCTATGGTTGGCGCCAACTGAAAGTCTTGAAATGTGAAACATCGAAGCGGAGAATCATAATATTGTGCCAAGGCTGTGATAGCGGGTATTTGTACTTCAACCTCCATTAAATTCAACAAATTTCCATATCTTCTCTGAAAGGTTTCTCTCTTTATAGTCTTAAGCCTTTTGCCCAAGTTTATCAGCCCGGTCAAATTTCCAACATGAGTCCTTAGACTATATTTCTTTCTTAAATCGGAAGAGTCGGTATGCCGTGTAGCATCGGATCTTGTGTTAACATCCATCTCGTATGAAGTCAAGTAGGTACCTGTGATTTCCCTTAAAATTAACATGTTACTAAATGATGTATGAATATGATGCATAATAATAAAATAACATGACAAAACAAAACACATGCATGGTATGAAATGTAATATCATAAAAAAAACGAACAGCGTGAGGGTTACAGAAGCATATATTCCTCCCATCGTGCCCTACCAAAGGTTCATTGCTTTGAGTTCAAGGTCAAGTATATGCAATCTCACAAGGATGATTTCCTGAACCTAAAGGTCAAAGGTCACTAGAGCTATGGTCCCCTTCAAAGCATCTCCACAACAGTCGAGTAATCAACTAGGTGTGAAAACACATATGAAGAGAACAGACTCTAGCTGGAGTTCTCACGATAGCCAAACAGGAAGTACATCCCAGAGTGACACCGCTACACAACTCCTCTAATTCTAAGCTACGCTCAGACCCGGGTATAGGGCCCCACTCGTGATATGCCAAAAGTGTGTGTGTGAAAGGAGGAAATTATGCACACCCAAACCCTCACCTGCAAAACAACCAGAAAAATTCCCAGGCAGATATAAACATATTGTCTACCCTAGGGTTCAATATTCCACAGTTATTGCAGTTATTCCAAATATCACACATAGATAGAGAAAAGGGAAAGAAAAACACAAAGCAAAACCACACCAAATTCGCGCATCTAATTAAATGGCTCGACTCTCTAGACGTCCCCAGTGGAGTCGCCATCTGTCGCAACCGGAATCGCGACGGGACGACGATCCATAAAGAAACGGGTTTTGAAAAGAGATTTGGAGTCGCCACCATAGTTTATTTTGGAAAACTACGGAAAAACCATAAAATGATAAAGCACGGTCCACTAAAACCAAAGATTGGGTTCGGGAGTCGGTTACGCGTGGGGAAGGTGTTAGCACCCCACAACGCCTGCCCTAAGGCAGTACCTTTAACTAAATGCACGGATATGATGCGGTTTTTAAAATGTTTAATTATCCCCTAAAATAAAATTCTAAATAAACAAAACATATTTTTTAGTTTTTTGGGCGCGACAAGGATTGACCTTGCTCCTACGTATTCTCATTGAAAATGAGAAATCAGGGTTACGTAGTTCTAGTTAAGAGATTGTTTGTTGTTTGGAAAAGCAGATGTTTTTAATTTTTGGAGATTTTATGTTTTTTAATATTTTTGAGAAAAAGAAGGTAATGAGTACTAGGCCAACGCGAACGGTCGCACGAGTACTCATACCTTTAAAATGATATTTAAATATTTTTAATCATCTTTTTTTTTTAAAAAAAGAGAAATAACGATATTAAGCACTAAGACGATGCGGACGATCACACGAGCACTCATACCGTTATTTACTTATTTAGGAAGACTTGAGAGTATTGAGTGCTAGGCTGATGCGGACGATCGCACGAGCACTCGTACCCTCGTTTAATATTACGTAAATAAGAGAGAAAAGTATTGAACACTAGGACGATGCGAACGATCACACGAGTGTTCAACTTTTAAACGTATTTTTTTGAAATTTTATTTAAGAAAAGGTTTTTAGCACAAGGACGACGCGAGCGGTCACATGTGTGCTTAACCTTCAAAACGTATTTCTTTTGTAAATTTATTTAAAGAAGAAGAAAAGGTTTTTAGCACAAGGACGACGCGAGCGGTCACACGTGTGCTTAACCTTCAAAACTATTTCTTTTGTAAATTTATTTAAAGAAGAAGAAAAGGTTTTTAGCACAAGGACGACGCGAGCGGTCACAAGTGTGCTTAACCTTCAAAACTATTTTTTTTGTAAATTTATTTAGAGAAGAAGAAAAGGTTTTTAGCACAAGGACGACGCGAGCGGTCACACGTGTGCTTAACCTTTAAAACAAATTTTTGTAAATTTATTTAGAGAAGAAGAAAAGGTTTTTAGCACAAGGACGACGCGAGCGGTCACACGTGTGCTTAACCTTTAAAACAAATTTTTGTAATTTTCTATTTTATATATGTATATAAGTAAAATTATTATATATATATATTTTGAAATAATTGGATATTTAAAAGAAATAAATAAGATAAAGTAATAAAATAAAAATGAAATGAAATAAGATAAATAAAAAGACAAATGAATAATTAAATAATAATAAAAATAGGGGTACCAAATTAAAAATAATATAATGTCGAACGGTCAGTCTAAAAGCTTGGATAACGAACGGTCCGTGGTAAAGGCCGAACGTACGTTAGGAAAAGATTCAGAGTCACGAGCGCTCGTTGTGGAGAGGTGACGAACGTACGTTGAGAAAAATAGACTGAATGACGAGCGTTCGTTGGGTGATACGACGAACGTACGTTGAGTACAGTAAGGTAGATGACGAGCGTTCATTGGATGATGTGACGAACGGACGCTGAGAAGAGGAGGCTAGTCGACGAGCGCTCGTTGGGTAGATGAGGTGGGATAACGAACGCTCGTTATGGAAGAGCGTTCGTTGGGAAGCTGTGGGAAGTGGAGGCCGAATGACGAGCGCTCGTTTGGGACGAGCGTTCGTTGGGAAAATGAGGTTGGATGACGAACGAATGACGAGCGCTCGTTTGGGACGAGCGTTCGTTGGGAAAATGAGGTTGGATGACGAACGCTCGTTATGGACGAGCGTTCGTTGGGAAGATGTGGCTGGATGACGAACGCTCGTTATGGACGAGCGTTCGTTGGGAAGATGTGGCTGGATGACGAACGCTCGTTATGGACGAGCATTCGTTGGGGAAATGTGGCTGGATGACGAACGCTCGTTATGGACGAGCGTTCGTTGGGAAGATGTGGGAAGCTGAGACCGAATGACGAGGGCTCGTTTGGGACGAGCGTTCGTTGTGAAGATGAGGCTGGATGACGAACGCTCGTTATGGACGAGCGTTCGTTGGGAAGATGTGGGAAGTGGAGACCGAATGACGAGCGCTCGTTTGAGACGAGCGTTCGTTGGGAAGATGTGGCTGGATGACGAACGTTCAAAAAAAGCCAAAGGTTCCTGGACGTACGCTCGATTTTGGGCCTGGCCCAATTGAATGGTTTCTAACCTAGAATTTCCTAGGGGTTCTACCTTCCCACTCTCATTCACTCCTCATGCTGCTCCTCTCAAATGAGGCCAATGCTTCCTTCTCTCTGATCAAAAGGGTTCAGAGACACTCACTTCTGTCACTCAACGACCACGTCTTCTTCCGATTGACCACCGCGGACCAGACTAGCCACCGCAACGAAGGTGGCCACCGTATCACTGCCTCTACGGACCAGCTACCATGCCGTCTTCTCTCTCGATCTATCCAGCGCGCCACGCCGCGCCATACCGCGCCACTGCTTCCTTGCTCTTGTCTGCACTCTCCGATACTGGCAACCCAGGGAGGGGTTCGTCTCCGCCAGTTCAAACATGCGGGCTGCCTCTTCTTCGTCGAGCTCTCCGCCTTTCACCGCCGAGACCATCGTCGGCCATCGCTCCAGCTCATCCCTTCATTCTTGGATTGTGCGATGGGTTTTGGATTTGGTTTGTTGAGATTGGCCGTGAGCGTGAGAGTTAGGAAGGAGAGAGGGAACGTGGTGAAACAGAGAATGAATGGAAGGGGAGGTTGGTGATGAGGGAACTCATGATGTTCAGAGGAAAAGCATTCATGATGGAATAAGCATAAGAAGCAGTTATGCAGTAAGCGGTCATGATGAGTCTGGATGTACAGATGAAACAGAGACTTACCTGTTGCTACGGCTGCTGCTATCGTTCGCTGCGTAGTCGGTGATCTCTTCTCGCCGGTGCCGGTGCCAATGCTGACTCTGGATGATGATTCCAGATGATGGTTCCTCGTGTGCCCTCCTTTCCCCTTTTCCTCTCTCTGATCCAAAACAATCCTCTCCCCAAAATCTTTGGAATCCTCCTCGTAACCACCTGGTCCCCCTTTTTTTTTCCAAAAAAATCTTAGAAAAATCCTTTCTAACAACCTTGTCTCCCTCCTTCAGACACGCGTCCCATTCATCCTCTCCCCCTTTTCCACGTTTTTTTTTTATTTTTTTTATTTTTTTATTTCAATTTTATTTTATTTTTTAATTATTTTTAATTTTATTTTTCAATTTTTTAATTATTTTGATTAATTAACTCTATTAAAACAAATTGAAAATACGAAATAAAATAGAAATTGAATTAAAAGCAAAGATCTAAATACATAAAAATAGAATAAAACAAAAAGGTAAAATAAAATAAAAGGAAAATAATAAATAACCAATAAAAACAATCTTTTACAACCCGGACAAAATTGAGTGTTGACACATCCATTTCGTCCACTTCTTCCACTTTGTCAACTTCCTCCACTTCCTCCTCTACTTCGTCCACTTCCTCCACTTCGTCCACTTCCTCCACTTCGTCCACATCGTACACTTTGTCCACTTTGTCAACTTCGTCCACTTCGTCAACTTCGTCCACATCGTCAACTTCGTCCATTTCGTACACTTAATCAAGTTCGTCAACTTCTTCAACTTCGTCAACTTCCTCCACTTGCTCCACTTCCTCCCCGTATTCCACTTCCTCCAGTTATTCTTACAAGTCGTCCACTTCGTCCACATCCTCCACTTCCTCCACTTCCTCCACTTCCTCCACCTCGTCCACTTCCTCAACTTTCTCCACTTCGTCCACTTCCTCCAATTCGTCCACTTCGTCCACTTCATCCACTTCGTCCACTTCGTCCACTTCGTCAACTTTTTTTCAACTTCGTCCACTTCGTCGATTTCGTCCAGGACTTCCTCCTCTACCTCCTCCACTTCGTCCACTTCCTCCACTTCGTCCACTTCGTAACCTTCGTCCACATCATCGACTTCATCCACGTCGTCCACTTCGTTAAGTTCGTCAACTTCTTCCACTTCGTCAACTTCCTCCACTTCCTCCACTTCTTCTACTTCCTCAAATTATTCTTGCACTTCGACCACTTCGTCCATATCGTCCACTTCCTCCACTTCTCCACTTCCTTCACTTCCTCCACTTCCTCCTCTTCCTCCACTTCCTCCACTTCCTCCACTTCGTCCACTTCGTCCACATCGTCAACTTCGTCAACTTCGTCCACTTCCTCCTCTACTTCGTCCACTTCCTCCACTTCCTCCACGTCCTCCACTTCGTCCACTTTGTACACTTTGTCCACTTCATCAACTTCGTCCACTTCGTCAACTTCCTCCACATCGTCAACTTCGTCCATTTCGTACACTTCGTCAACTTCTTCCACTTCGTCAACTTCCTCCACTTGCTCCACTTCCTCCCCGTATTCCACTTCCTCCAGTTATTCTGCCACTCCGTCCACTTCGTCGACATCCTCCACTTCCTCCACTTCCTCCACTTCGTCCACTTCCTCCACTTCTTCTACTTCCTCCACTTCGTCCACTTCCTCCACTTCGTCCACCTCGTCCACTTCCTCCACTTTCTCCACTTCCTCCACTTCCTCTAGTTCGACAACTTCGTCCACTTTGTCAACTTCGCCAACTTCGTCCACTACCTCCACTTCGTCCACTTCATCCACTTCGTCCACTTCATCCACTTCCTCCTCTTCGTCCACTTAGTCCACTTCGTCCACCTCGTCAACTTCATCCACTTCCTCCACTTCGTCCATTTCGTCCACTTCGTCCACTTCGTCAAATTCCTCAACTTCGTCAACTTCCTCAACTTCGTCCAGTTGGTCAACTTCCTCCACTTCCCCAACTTCCTCCACTTCCTCTTCGTCCACATCGTCCACTTCCTCCACTTCCTCCACTTCGTCAACTTCGCCCACTTCGTCCAGTTTGTCAACTTTGCCAACTTCGTCCACTTCATCCACTTCCTCCCATTCGTCCACTTCGTCCACTTCGTCCACTTCGTCAACTTTGTCAAATTCGTCAACTTCGTCGACTTCGTCAACTTCCTCCACTTCCTCAACTTCCTCCACTTCCTCCACTTCTTCTTCCTCTTCATCCACTTGCCATACTTCCTCCACTTCCACCACTTCCTCCACCTTCTCCACTTCGTCCACATCGTCAACTTCGTCAAGTTCGTCCACTTCGTTCATTTCGTCCACTTCTTCTTCCACTTCTTCCACTTCGTCAACCTCCTCCACGTCCTCCTCGACTTCCTCTAGTTCGTCCACCTCCTTCACTTCGTCCGTTTCGTCCACTTCGTGCACTTCGACCACTTCCTCCATGTCGTCGACTTCGTAACCTTCGTCCACATCCTCAACTTCGTCAAATTCGTCAACTTCTTCCACTTCGTCAATTTCCTCTACTTCCTCCACATCTTCCACTTCCTTCTCTTATTCTTCCCCTTCGTCCACTTCGTCCATAGCGACCACATCCTCCACTTCCTCCACTTCCACCACTTCCTCCACTTCCTCTCCTTCCTCCAGTTCCTCCACTTCCTCTACTTTCTCAACTTCGTCCACTTCGTCAACTTCGTCCAGATCGTCAACTTCGTCCATTTCGTACACTTCGTCAAGTTCGTCAACTTCTTCCACTTCGTCAACCTCCTCCACTTGCTCCACTTCCTCCCCGTATTCCACTTCCTCCAGTCATTCTTCCACTTCGTCCACATCCTCCACTTCCTCCACTTCCTATACTTCCTCCACTTCGTCCACTTCCTCCACTTCGTCCACCTCGTCCACTTCCTCCACTTTCTCCACTTCCTCCACTTCCTCCAGTTCGTCCACTTCGTACACTTCGTCCACTTCGTCCACTTCGTCAACTTCGTCCACTTCGTCGATTTCATCCAGGACTTCCTCCTCTACTTCCTCCACTTCGTCCACTTCCTCCACTTCGTCCGTTTCGTCCACTTCGTCCACTTCATACACTTCGTCCACTTCCTCCACTTCGTCCACTTCGTAACCTTCGTCCACATTGTCGACTTCATCCACGTCGTCTACTTCGTCAAGTTCGTCAACTTCTTCCACTTCGTCAACTTCCTCCACTTCCTCCACTTCCTCCAATTATTCTTGCACTTCGTCCACTTCGTCCACTTCGTCCACTTCCTTCACTTCGTCCACTTCGTCCACTTCCTTCACTTCCTTCACTTCCTCCACTTCCTCCACTTCGTCCACTTCGTCCACATCGTCAACTTCGTCCACTTCGTCCACATCGTCAACTTCGTCCACTTCGTCCATTTCGTCCACTTCTTCTTCCACTTCTTCCACTTTGTCAACTTCGTCCACTTCCTCCACTTCCTCCTCTACTTCTTCCACTTCCTCCACTTCCTCCACTTCGTCCACTTCCTCCACTTCGTCTACTTCGTACACTTTGTCCAGTTTGTCAACTTCATCCACATCGTCAACTTCGTCCATTTCGTACACTTCGTCAAGTTCGTCAACTTCTTCCACTTCGTCAACTTCCTCCACTTGCTCCACTTCCTCCCCGTATTCCACTTCCTCCAGTTATTCTTCCACTTCGTCCACTTCGTCGACATCCTCTACTTCCTCCACTTCCTCCACTTCCTCCAGTTCGACAACTTCGTCCACTTTGTCAACTTCGCCAACTTCCTCCACTTCGTCCACTTCGTCCAGTTCATCCACTTCGTCCACTTCGTCCACTTAGTCCACTTCGTCCACCTCGTCAACTTCGTCCACTTCCTCCACTTCGTCCATTTCGTCCACTCCGTCCACTTCGTCCTCTTCATCAAATTCCTCAACTTCGTCAACTTCCTTAACTTCGTCCACTTGGTCAACTTCCTCCACTTCCCCAACTTCCTCCACTTCCTCTTCGTCCACATCGTCCACTTCACCCACTTCTTCCACTTCCTCCACTTCCTCCAGTTCCTCTACTTCCTCCACTTCCTCCACTTCGTCAACTTCGCCCACTTCGTCCAGTTTGTCAACTTTGCCAACTTCGTCCACTTCATTCACTTCCTCCCCTTCGTCCACTTACTCCATTTCCTCCACTTCGTCAACTTCGTCCACTTCGTTCACTTCGTCCACTTCGTCCACTTCGTCAAATTCGTCAACTTCGTCCACTGATGAACCAATATTTTCCTCACTTCACTTAGTTTAATGTGCTAGAATTAGTCGGGGAATTATGCTTAAACGTCCGGTATTTTCCTGTTTTTCGTAATTGTGCTTAATTTGATCGGAAATTCTTATTTTAACTAATTTGAATTATCTGAGCTTATTATTTTGCATTATTAATTATGGGAAAATTTTGGATAACTTTTTGGGACATTAGAAAGCTAAATGAGAAATGGAAATTGAGCCAATGCATCTTAGCCATTTTTATTTTCGCTGGCTGCCGCGTGAATGTTGTGTCAACTTGTGTGTCTTCGTTTGAGTTCAATTCTTATCCGTTTTCCATGCAATTTTTTTTCATAGTTTCGTCTGGATGTCTATTTTAACGTATAGTTTTTACTTTGTTCAAATTCGTTCTGTGCTGTTCCCAGTATTTATTTTACTCTCATATGTCAGTCCAGTAATTACTGTTTGAGTGATTTCTAATCTGTTGCATTGTTTGCTTGCTGTTTAGTAATTGTGGTGGCTGGAATTGATCATTGGACAGTGCTAAAACCTCCCAACACTCTTAAACAAGGAATCCAACAGCTTGGGAGGCACTCACGGCCTCCACATCTCATAATTGTGCTTTAAGAGGAAAAAGTGCAAGCTGCCACATTGGAGAATTTTTCTTTGGAAAATTAAATGTGTGAGTCCGTGAAGCTGGAAGGAATGAGGGGGCCACCACTCACATTATTTTACATTGGCTTAGTAAAGCTCACGGGAAGGAGGTAGCAGGCAGGAGAGGAAATTCATTCTTTTGGCTTAGGAAAAAGTGTAGCTGATTTAATTTGGAGAAGCTTAAAGGGGTGTGACGGCTGGAAGAAGTGAAGACGCTGATCCACTTTTCTTTTTGGAAGCACACGTTTATTCCAGCAGCACTTTTGGAGCATCCAGCACGTGAATGAAAGGGGCTTCATTTAGTGAAAAGAAAGAAACCACATGGGCCCATAGAAGACAACACGGAGAGGTGCACACACAGATTAAGAGGTGCACGGCCGGGACACGCTGGCAGCAGGCTGAAGTAAGCTTCATCACGGCCCAAAGGAGTCCAGCAAGCCTTCAATTCCAGATCTCAGCGAGAAGTGGAGTGGCTTTCATTCGGAGATGTTCTTCCAGCAGCAGCAACACGGCCCAAAGCACACAGTAGCAGCCTTGTGTCCAGCCGAGAAGCGTTCCAGTAGCTTGGGAGTCAGCACGTTGGGCTTCATTTTCCAGCAGCCTCCATGGCCCAGCAGCAAGAATGGGAGGTGCACAACACAGCAATAAACGGACACACTCTTTTGGGCTGGAGCTGCAGGACCACGGAGGATGCTTTTTGCTGTGAATGAGGTGACCTAGTAACTGAAAACGGAGGGGGGAGCACTGTTACATTAGATTATCTTTCACTGAAAAGAAAAAAAACACACGGACATTGGGAGATGGAAGGTTACGGCTGAATAGAGAGCTCCAAGCAGGAGATGGCACATTGAAGGCGCTAGTTTCGTTTTCAATTAAGAAGCACACGATGTTAGGGAAAAGCTCCACGTTAATTTAATTTTGCTGATTTACTCATTGCCCTTTTAAATTAGTTCATGCATTTTTTTTACTTTGAAGTTTTCAGTCTATCAATGAATGTGCAGCGTTGGTGTGCAAGGTGATTCATAAATGAAGTTTTGATTTTTATTCCAGCAACGAGAAATGAGTGCTTCTTTCTTTAGACAATAGCATCACGGTGATTGATTAAGTTTGAAAACTGCTTTCCATTTCGTCCAGCAGCTGCACATCCACGAGAACTACATGGTGATGATTCATGGAGAAAGGGGTCTCTCGGGTTTTTTTTTTTCCAGCAGTAAGCACACAGTGATTTTAATTTGAGAAGTTCACACACTTTTTCTTGAAGTTTTATTCTAGTTGCATGGAGTTTCTTGTGCCTTTCACTTATTAGCATGTTGCATTTCTTTTTATTCCCGCTGCCATGATAATGTTTTCTAATTTATTTTCTTTGTACTTTTTCGTAGCACTTCATTTATTAGGTCTCATTTTCTTATTCCAATTCCTGCTGCTTGTGAAGTTGCTCTATGCATTAAATTGGTTAACGGAATCTTGCATTTAATTTCATTCCAAGCTGCAACGTGTTCTTCACTTTCTAGTTTAATCGTTGTAGTTAAATACAATACCATGTATTTCTTTATTATCCACTTCGTCAACTTCCTCAACTTCCCCAACTTCCTCCACTTCCTCCACTTCTTCTTCCTCTTCGTCCACTTCCCATACTTCCTCCACTTCCACCACTTGCTCCACTTTCTCCACCTCCTCCACTTCGTCCACATCGTCAACTTCGTGAAGTTCGTCCACTTCGTCCATTTCGTCCACTTCTTCTTCCACTTCTTCCACTTCGTCAACCTCCTCCACTTCCTCCTCTACTTCCTCCAGTTCGTCCACTTCCTCCACTTCGTCCGTTTCGTCCACTTCGTCCACCTCGTGCACTTCGACCACTTCCTCCACTTCGTCGACTTCGTAACCTTCGTCCACATCCTCAACTTCATCAAGTTCGTCAGCTTCTTCCACTTCCTCCACTTCCTCCACTTCTTCCACTTCCTTCAGTTATTCTTCACCTTCGTCCACTTCGTCCATAGCGTCCACTTCCTCCACTTCCTCCACTTCCTCTCCTTCATCCACTTCCTTCACATCGTCAACTTCGTCCACTTCGTCCATTTCATCCACTTCTTCTTCCACTTCGTCCACTTCGTCCCTTCGTCCACTTCGTCAACTTCGTCAACTTCGTCCACTTCGTCCGCTTCCTCCACTTCCCCAACTTCCACCACTTCCTCCCCTTCCTCCACTTCCTCCACTTCTTCTACTTCCACCACTTCCTCCACTTCTTCCACTTCCTCCACTTCCTCCACTTCGTCCATTTCTTACATTTCGTCCACTTCGTCAACTTCGTCCACTTCCTCGACTTCCTCTACTTTGTCTACTTCGTCCACTTGCTCCACTTCGTCCACTTCGTCAACTTCGTCCACTTTGTCAACTTCCTCAACTTCGTCGACTTCCTCCACTTCGTCCACTTCGTCCCAATCGTCCACTTCGTGCACTTGGTCCAGTTTTTCTTGCACTCCCTCCACTCCGTCCACTTCCTCCACTTCCTCCACTTCCACTACTTCCTCCACTTCCTCCAATTCGTCCGCTTCCTCAACTTCGTCCACTGCCTCCACTTCCTCCACTTCCTCCCCTTCCTCCACCTCCTTCACTTCCTCCACTTCCTCCACTTCCTCCACTTCGTCGACTTTGTCCACTTCGTTCATTTCGTCCATTTCGTCCACTTCTTCTTCCGCTTCTACCCCTTCTTCCACTTCGTCCACTTTGTAAACTTCGTCCACTTCGTCAACTTCCTCCACTTCCTCCACTTCTTCTTCCACTTCGTCCACTTCCTCCACATCGTCCACTTCCTCTATATCCTCCACTTCGTCCACTTCGTCGACTTTGTCAACTTCATCCATTCATCCATTTCCTCCACTTCGTCCACTTCCTCCACTTCTTCCATTTCGTCCACTTCGTCAACTTCCTCCACTTCGTCCACTTCCTCCACTTCCTCCACTTCCTCCACTTCGTCAACTTCCTCCACTTCCTCCACTTCCTCCACTTCCTCCACTTCCTCCACTTCTTCTTCCGCTTCTACCCCTTCTTCCACTTTGTCCACTTTGTGAACTTCGTCCACTTCGTCAACTTCCTCCACTTCCTCCACTTCTTCTTCCACTTCGTCCACTTCCTCCACATCGTCCACTTCCTCTACATCCTCCACTTCGTCAACTTCGTGCACTTCGTCGACTTTGTCCACTTCCTCCACATCGTCCACTTCCTCCACTTGCTCCAATTCGTCCACTTCGTCCACTTCGTCCATTTCGTCCACTTCGTCCACTTCGTCAACTTCCTCCACTTCCTCCACATCCTCCACTTCCTCCACTTCTTCACCTTCCCCACTTTCACCTTCCTCCACTTCCTCCACTTCGTCAACTTCGTCCACTTCGTCAACTTCCTCCACTCCGTCCACTTTTTCAACTTCGCCAGCTTCTTCCACTTCCTCCACTTCGTCCATTTCGTCAAATTCGTCAACTTCGTCCACTTCGTCAACTTCCTCCACTTCCCCAACTTCCTCCACTTCCTCCACTTCCTCCATTTCCTCTTCGTCCACATTGTCCACTTCCCCGACTTCCTCCACTTCCTCCACTCCTCCACTTCCTCCACTCCCTCCATTTCGTGCACTTCCTCCACTTCCACTACTTCCTCCACTTCCTCCAATTCGTCCGCTTCCTCAACTTCGTCCACTGCCTCCACTTCCTCCACTTCCTCCACTTCGTCCATTTCGTCCACTTCGTCCACTTCATCAACTTCGTTAACTTCCTCCACTTCGTCAACTTCCTCCACTTCCTCCACTTCCTCCACTTCCTCCACTTCCTCCACTTCCTCCACTTCGTCGACTTTGTCCACTTCGTTCACTTCGTCCACTTCGTCTATTTCTTCTTCTGCTTCTACCCCTTCTTACACTTCGTCCACTTCGTCCACTTTGTAAACTTCGTCCACTTCGTCAACTTCCTCCACTTCCTCCACTTCTTCTTCCACTTCGTCCATTTCCTCCACATCGTCCACTTCCTCTACATCCTCCACTTCGTCCACTTCGTCGACTTTGTCCACTTCATCCATTCATCCATTTCCTCCACTTCGTCCACTTCCTCCACTTCTTCTTCCGCTTCTACCCCTTCTTCCACTTCGTCCACTTCGTCCACTTTGTGAACTTCGTCCACTTCGTCAACTTCCTCCACTTCCTCCACATCTTCTTCCTCTTCGTCCATTTCCTCCACATCGTCCACTTCCTCTACATCCTTCACTTTGTCAACTTCGTGCACTTCGTCGACTTTGTCCACTTCCTCCACATCGTCCACTTCCTCCACTTCCTCCATTTCGTCCACTTCGTCCACTTCGTCAACTTCCTCCACTTCTTCCATTTCGTCCACTTCGTGCACTTCGTCCACTTCGTCCACTTCGTCAACTTCGTCCACATCATCAATTTCGTCCACTTCGTCAAATTCGTCAACTTCGTCAACTTCGTCAACTTCCTCCACTTCCTCAATTTCCTCCTCTTCCTCTCCTTCCTCCACTTCCTCCACTTCGTCCACTTCTTCCACTTTGTCCACTTCGTCAAATTTGTCAACTTCGTCCACTTTTTCAACTTCCTCAACTTCCCCAACTTCCTCCACTTGCTTCACTTCCTCAACGTCTTCTACTTCCTCCACTTCCTCCACTTCTTCCACTTCCTTCACTTACTCCACATCGTCCACTTTGCCTATTTCGTCCACTTGTTCTTCCTCTTCGTCCACATGGTCCACTTCCTGCACTTCCACCCCTTCCTCCACTTCCACCACTTCTTCTACTTCCTCCACTTCCTCCACTTCTTCCACTTCCTCCACTTCCTCCACTTTGTCCATTTCTTACATTTCATCCACTTCGTCAACTTCGTCCACTTCCTCGACTTCCTCTACTTTCTCTACTTCGTCCACTTGCTCCACTTCGTCAACTTCGTCAACTTCGTCCACTTTGTCAACTTCCTCAACTTCGTCCACTTCCTCCACTTCCTCCACTTAGTCCACTTCGTCTACTTCCTCCACTTCGTCCACTTCGTCCACTTCGTCAACTTCGTCCACTTCGTGCACTTGGTCCAGTTCTTCTTCCACTCCCTCCACTCCGTCCACTTCCTCCACTACCTCCACTTCCACTACTTCCTCCACTTCCTCCAATTCGTCCGCTTCCTCCACTTCCTCCACTGCCTCCACTTCCTCCACTTCCTCCACTTCCTCCACTTCCTCCACTTCCTCCACTTCCTCCACTTCCTCCACTTCCTCCACTTCCTCCACTTCGTCCATTTCGTCCACTTCGTCAACTTCGTCCACTTCGTCAACTTCCTCCACTTCGTCCACTTCGTCCACTTCGTCAACTTCCTCGACTTCCTCCACTTCCTCCACTTCCTCCACTTCTTCCCCTTCCCCACTTTCTCCACTTTCTCCACTTCGTCAACTTCGTCCACTTCCTCCACTTCCCCAACTTCCTCTACTTCCTCCACTTCCTCCACTTCCTCCACTTCGTCAACTTCGTCCACCTCGTCTATTTCGTCGATTTCTTCTTCCACTCCGTCCACTTCCTCCACTTCCTCCACTTCCTCCTCTACTTCCTCCACTTCCTCCACTTCCTCCACTTCGTACACTTCGTCCACTTCGTCAACTTCCTCCACTTTGTGAACTTTGTCCACTTCGTCAGCTTCCTCCACTTCCTCCACTTCTGCTTCCACTTCGTCCACTTCCTCCACATCGTCCACTTCCTCTACATCCTCCACTTCGTCAACTTCGTCCACTTCGTCAACTTTGTCCACTTTGTCCACTTCCTCCACATCAAGCACTTCCTCCACTTCCTCCACTTCCTCCATTTCGTCCACTTCCTCCACTTCGTCAACTTCGTCCACTTCGTCAACTTCCTCCACTTCCTCCACATCCTCCACTTCCTCCACTTCTTCCCCTTCCCCACTTTCACCACTTCCTCCACTTCGTCAACTTCCTCCACTCCGTCCAGTTTGTCAACGTCGCCAGCTTCGTCCACTTCCTCCACTTCGTCACTTCGTCTATTTCGTCAAATTCGTCAACTTCGTCCACTTCGTCAACTTCCTCCACTTCCCCAACTTCCTCCACTTCCTCCACTTCCTCCATTTCCTCTTCGTCCACATTGTCCACTTCCCCCATTTCCTCCACTCCTCCACTTCCTCCACTTCCTCCACTTCCTCCACTTCCTCCACTTCATCCACTTCCTCCACTTCGTCCACTTAGTCCCCTTCGTCCACTTCATCAACTTCGTCCATTTCGTCCACTTCTTCCTCCACTTCCTCCACTTCCTCAATTTCCTCCACTTCCTCCTCTTCCTCCCCTTCCTCCACTTCGACCACTCCCTCCACTTCGTCAACTTCTTCCACTTTGTCCACTTCGTCAAATTTGTCAACTTCGTCCACTTCGTCCACTTCGTCCACTTCGTCCACTTCCTCCTCTTCCTCCCCTTCCTCCACTTTGTCCACTTCGTCCACTTCCTCCTCTTCGTCCACTTCTTCCACTTTGTCCACTTCGTCAAATTTGTCAACTTCGTCCACTTCGTCCACTTCGTCAACTTCCTCCACTTCGTCTACTTCGTCCACTTCCTCCACTTCCTCCACTTCCTCCACTTCCTCCACTTCCTCCACTTCCTCCACTTCGTCCAATTAGTCCACTTCGTCAACTTCGTCCACTTCGTCCACTTCATGAACTTCGTCAACTTCGTCCATTTCGTCCACTTCTTCTTCCACTTCTTCCACTTTGTCAGGTTCGTCCACTTCTTCTTCCACTTCTTCCACTACGTCAAGTTCGTCCACTTCCTCCTCTTCCTCCACTTCGTCCTCTTCCTCCACTTCCTCCACATCATCAATTTCGTCCACTTAGTCAAATTCGTCAACTTCGTCCACTTCGTCAACTTCCTCCACTTCCTCAATGTCCTCCACTTCCTCCTCTTCCTCCTCATCCTCCACTTCGTCCACTTCCTCCACTTCCTTCACTTCCTCCACTTCTTCTACTTCCTCCACTTCCTCCACTTCCTCCACTTCTTCCACTTCCTCTACTTACTCCACATCGTCCACTTTGTCTATTTCGTCCACATGGTCCACTTCCTCCTCTTCCTCCACTTCCTCCACTTCCACCACTTCCTCCACTTCATGTACTTCCTCCACTTCGTCCGCTTCGTCCACTTCGTCCACTTCGTCAAGTTCGTCAACTTCGTCCACTTCGTCCCCTTCCTCTACTTCCCCAACTTCCTCCACTTCTTCCCTTTCCTACACTTCCTCCATTTCTTCTACTTCCTCCACTTCTTCCACTTCCTCCACTTCCTCCATTTCGTCCACTTCGTCAACTTCGTCCACTTCCTCGACTTCCTCCAATTTCTCTACTTCGTCCACTTTCTCCACTTCTTTCACTTCGTCTACTTCGTCCACTTTGTCAACTTCCTCAACTTCGTCTACTTCCTCCACTTCGTCCACTTCGTGCCAATCGTCCACTTCGTCAACTTCGTCAACTTCGTGCACTTCGTCCAGTTCTTCTTCCACTCCCTCCACTCCGTCCACTTCCTCCACTTCCACTACTTCCTCCACTTCCTCCAATTCGTCCGGTTCCTCCACTTCGTCCACTGCCTCCACTTCCTCCAGTTCCTCCACTTCGTCCACTTCGTCCATTTCGTCCACTTCGTCAACTTTGTCCACTTCGTCAACTTCCTCCACTTCGTCTACTTCGTTAACTTCCTCCACTTCGTCAACTTCCTCCACCTCCTCAACTTCCTCCACTTCCACCCCTTCCTCCGCTTGCTCCACTTCTTCCACTTCCTCCACATCCTCCACTTACTCCACTTCGTCAACTTCGTCCAATTCGTCAACTTCGTCCAATTCGTCAACTTCATCCACTTCGTCATTTGTCCACTTCCTCCACTTCATCCACTTCCTCCACTTCGTCAATTTCCTCCACTTCCTCCATTTCGTCCACTTCGTCCACTTCGTCCACTTCGTCAATTTCCTCCACTTCGTCAACTTCCTCCACTTCCTCCACATCCTCCACTTCTTCCACTTCATCCCCTTCCCCACTTTCTCGACTTCGTCAACTTCGTCGACTTCGACAACGTCCTCCACTTCCCCAACTTCCTCCACTTCGTCCACTTCCACCATTTCCTCTTCGTCCACATTGTCCACTTCCCCCACTTCCTCCACTCCTCCACTACCTCCACTCCTCCACTTCCTCCACTTCCTCCACTTCCGCCACTTGTTCCATTTCGTCCACTTCTTCAAATTTGTCAACTTCGTTTACTTCGTCAACTTCCTCAACTTCCCCAACTTCCTCCACTTCCTCCACTTCCTTCACTTCCTCCACTTCTTGTACTTCCTCCACATCCTCCACTTCGTCCACTTCATCCACTTCGTCAACCTCGTCCACTTCGAGCACTTCGTCCAGTTCTTCTTCCACTCCCTCCACTTCGTCCGCTTCCTCTACTTCATCCAATGCTTCCACTTCCTCCACTTCGTCCACTTCCTCCACTTCGTCCATTTCATCCGCTTCGTCAACTTCGTCCACTTCGTCAACTTCCTCCACTTCGTCAACTTCGTTAACTTCGTCCACTTCGTCAACTTCCTCCACTTCCTCCACTTCGTCCACTTCCTCCACTTCCTCCCCTTCCTCCACTTCCTTCACTTCCTCCACATCCTCCACTTCCTCCACTTCGTCGACTTTGTCCACTTCGTTCACTTCGTCCACTTCTTCTTCCGCTTCTACCCCTTGTTCCACTTCGTCCACTTCGTCCACTTTGTAACCTTCGTCGTCTTCGTCAACTTCCTCCACTCCCTCCACTTCTTCTTCCACTTCGTCCACTTCCTCCACATCGTCCACTTCCTCCACATCCTCCACTTCGTCAACTTCGTCCACTTTGTCGACTTTGTCCACTTCATCCATGCATCCATTTCCTCCACTTGGTCCACTTCCTCCACTTCTTCCATTCATCCATTTCCTCCACTTCGTCAAATTTGTCAACTTCGTCCACTGCGTCAAATTTGTCAACTTCGTCCACTTAGTCCACTTCGTCAACTTCGTCCACTTCGTCCACTTAGTCCACTTCGTCAACTTCGTCCACTTCGTCCACTTCATCCACTTCATCAACTTCGTCCACTTCTTCTTCCACTTCTTCCACTTCGTCAGGTTCGTCCACTTCTTCTTCCACTTCTTCCACTACGTCAGGTTCGTCCACTTCCTCCTCTTTCTCCACTTCGTCCTCTTCCTCCACATCATCAATTTCGTCCACTTCGTCAAATTCGTCAACTTCGTCCACTTCGTCAACTTCCTCCACTTCCTCAATTTCCTCCACTTCCTCCTCTTCCTTCCCTTCCTCCACTTCCTCCACTTCCTCCACTTCCTCCACTTCATCCACTTCTTCCACTTTGTCCACTTTGTCAAATTTGTCAACTTCGTCCACTTCGTCAACTTCCTCAACTTCCCCAACTTCCTCCACTTCCTCCGCTTCTACCACTTCCTCCACTTCCACGACTTCCTCCTCTTCCTCCAATTCCTCCACTTCCTCCACTTCCTCCACTTCTTCCACTTCGTCCACTTCGTCAAATTTGTCAACTTCGTCCACTTCGTCAACTTCCTCAACTTCCCAAACTTCCTCCACTTCCTCCACTTCCTCCACTTCCTTCATTTCCTCCACTTCTTCTACTTCCTCCACTTCCTCCACTTCTTCCACTTCCTCCACTTACTCCACATCGTCCACTTCGCCTATTTCGTCCACTTCTTCTTCCTCTTCGTCCACATGGTCCACTTCCTCCTCTTCCTCCACTTCCTCGATTTCCGCCACTTCCTCCACTTCATGTACTTCCTCCACTTCGTCCACTTCGTCTGCTTCGTCCACTTCGTCCGCTTCGTCCGCTTCGTCCACTTCGTCAAGTCCGTCAACTTCGTCCACTTTGTCCCCTTCCTCCACTTCCCCAACTTCCTGCACGTCCTCCCCTTCCTTCACTTCCTCCACTTCTTCTACTTCCTCCACTTCCTCCACTTCTTCCACTTCCTCCACTTCCTCCATTTCGTCCACTTCGTCAACTTCGTCCACTTCCTCGACTTCCTCCACTTTCCCTACTTCGTCCACGTTCTCCACTTCTTTCACTTCGTCAGTTTCATCCACTTTGTCAACTTCCTCAACTTCGTCTACATCCTCCACTTCGTCCACTTCGTGCCAATCGTCGACTTCGTCAACTTCGTCCACTTCGAGCACTTCGTGCACTTCGTCAAGTTCTTCTTCCACTCCCTCAACTACCTCCATTTCCTCCACTTCCACTACTTCCTCCACTTCCTCCAATTCGTCCGGTTCCTCCACTTCGTCCACTGCCTCCACTTCCTCCTGTTCCTCCACTTCGTCCATTTCGTCTACTTCGTCAACTTTGTCCACTTCGTCAACTTCCTCCACTTCGTCAACTTCGTTAACTTCCTCCACTTCGTCAACTTCCTCCACTTCCTCCACTTCCTCCACTTCCACCCCTTCCTCCCCTTGCTCCACTTCTTCCACTTCCTCCACATCCTTCACTTAGTCCACTTAGTCCACTTCGTCCACTTCGTCAACTTCGTCCAATTCGTCAACTTCATCCACTTCGTCATTTGTCCACTTCCTCCACTTCATCCACTTCCTCCACTTCGTCAACTTCCTCCACTTCCTTCATTTCGTCCCCTTCCTCCACTTCGTCAACTTCCTCCACTTCCTCCATATCCTCCACTTCTTCCACTCCATCCCCTTCCCCACTTTCTCCACTTCGTCAACTTCGTCCACTTAGTCAACTTCCTCCACTCCGTCCACTTTGTCAACTTCGCCACCTTCGTCCACTTCCTCCACCTCGTCCATTTCGTCAACTTCGTCGACTTCGTCAACTTCCTCCACTTCCCCAACTTCCTCCACTTCGTCCACTTCCACCATTTCCTCTTCGTCCACATTGTCCACTTCCCCCAGTTCCTCCACTTCCTCCACTCCTCCACTACCTCCACTCCTCCACTACCTCCACTCCTGTACTTCCTCCACTTCCTCCACTTCGTCCACTTCTTCCACTTTGTCCACTTCGTAAAATTTGTCAACTTCGTCCACTTCGTCAACTTCCTCAACTTCCCCAACTTCCTCCACTTCCTCCGCTTCTAACACTTCCTCCACTTCCACCACTTCCTCCACTTCCTCCACTTCCTCCACTTCCCCCACTTCCTCCACTTCCGCCACTTCGTCCACTTCTTCCACTTCGTCCACTTCGTCAAATTTGTCAACTTCGTTTACTTCGTCAACTTCCTCAACTTCCCCAACTTCCTCCACTTCCTCCACTTCCTGCACTTCCTCCACTTCTTCTACTTCCTCCACTTCCTCCACTTCTTTCACTTCCTCCACTTACTCCACTTCGTCCACTTCGCCTATCACGTCCACTTCTTCTTCCTCTTCGTCCACATGGTCCACTTCCTCCTCTTCCTCCACTTCCTTCACTTCATCCACTTCCTCCACTTCCTCCACTTCATCCACTTCCTCGCCTTCGTTCGCTTCGTCCACTTCGTCCACTTCATCCACTTCGTCAACCTCGTCCACTTCGTGCACTTCGTCCAGTTCTTCTTCCACTCCCTCCACTTCCTCCACTTCCACTACTTACTCCACTTCCTCCAATTCGTCGGCTTCCTCCACTTCGTCCACTGCCTCCACTTCCTCCACTTCGTCCTGTTCGTCCACTTCGTCCACTTCGTCAACTTCGTCCTTTTCGTCAACTTCGTCCACTTCGTCATCTTCCTACACTTCCTCCACTTGCTCCACTTCGTCGACTTTGTCCACTTCGTTCACTTAGTCCACTTCTTCTTCCGCTTCTACCCCTTCTTCCACTGCGTCCACTTCGTCCACATTGTAACCTGCGTCCACTTGGTCAACTTCCTCCACTTCCTCTACATCCTCCACTTCGTCAACTTCGTCCACTTTGTCGACTTTGTCCACTTCATCCATTCATCCATTTCCTCCACTTCGTCCACTTCCTCCACTTCTTCCATTCACCCATTTCCTCCACTTCGTCAAATTTGTCAACTTAGTCCACTTCGTCAACTTCCTCAACTTCCCCAACTTCCTCCACTTCCTGCGCTTCTACCACTTCCTCCACTTCCACCACTTCCTCCACTTCCTCCACTTCCCCCACTTCCTCCACTTCCGCCACTTCTTCCACTTCGTACACTTCGTCAAATTTGTCAACTTCGTTTACTTCGTCAACTTCCTCAACTTCCCCAACGTCCTCCACTTCCTCCACTTCCTTCACTTCCTCCACTTCTTCTACTTCCTCCACTTCCTCCACTTCTTCCACTTCCTCCACTTACTCCACTTCGTCCACTTTGCCTATTTGGTCCACTTCTTCTTCCTCTTCGTCCACATGGTCCACTTCCTCCTCTTCCTCCATTTCCTCCACTTCATCCACTTCCTCCACTTGGTCCACTTCGTCCGCTTCGTCCGCTTCGTCCACTTCGTCCACTTCATCCACTTCGTCAAGCTCGTCCACTTCGTGCACTTTGTCCAGTTCTTCTTCCACTCCCTCCACTTCCTCCACTTCCTCCACTTCGTCCATTTCGTCCACTTCGTCCACTTCGTCAACTTCCTCCACTTCGTCAACTTCGTTAACTTCGTCCACTTCGTTACCTTCCTCCACTTCCTCCACTTCGTCCACTTCCTCCATTTCCTCCCCTTCCTCCACTTCCTTCACTTCCTCCACTTCCTCCTGATGAGAGGGTCGCACCTCCCAACAAAAGTTGATTGCAGATATTAATGCAGTATAGTGCTAGGAAGTGACTCCTAGGTCGTCTCTCAAGGACCAAATGTGGTTCTAGTCTCAGGTCAAACACGTAGTGGGGGGGGGGGGTTTTGTGAAGATTTTGTGAATGCGAGTAAACTAAATTAAAATGCGAATGTAAACACGGAAGGAACCGAAGAATTAAAATGGTTGGTCACTAATTCAATTACGTACTTTCAATCACCGATTAATGACAATTACACACTACTCTTATCCAAATCCAAGACGAATCATCCAACTAACTTAAATTAACATTACAACTAAAATATCACAACCGACCAAACTAGACAACATTAAAATGAAAATTGCTTGAACCAAATTAAATTGCAACATCGAATTAAAAAGTGAAAAGCACACCGAGAATGAAGACACCAATTTAAAATGCTAAATGCACCGCTCCAAATTAAAATACTGAATGCACCGCTCCAAAGCTAAATGAATGCAAAGAAAAATGCAAAGAAAAAGGGAATTAATCACCATGGATTTCCTCTTTTATACGCTCGGACTGCTCCCTGCCGTGGACCATTTTTCTTGCTCCAACTCCTTCTCGGTGCGCTACCTTTCTCCATCAATTGAAATCAGCGTTTTTCATTTCCTAAAAGCAAATCAATTGAATTGAATTTCTAATGGGTGGTGGCTGCACCGCTCCAACTCCAAGAAAATCAAGTCAACCTAACGTGCTACTACCATGTGCCTTCAAAATGAATCACCTCATGGACCCTACAATGTGGCAGCAACAGCTCCTACCTACCACCTCTTCATTCCCAAAGAAATAAAGAAAAGAAAAAAAAAAAAAAATTAGCTAACATTCAGCTACCAAATACCCTGGCACGTCCCATCTCCTAGACTCCCACCTAATCTATTTCTCATTCCATTAAAACAAAAGCAAAGCTACTTTCCTTTGAGCCACCGTGACTTCCTTCTCCCATTTTTATATCCCAGCTGGAACAATTAAAAGGCACCGTGCACCACTTTTCTATATGAAGAGAAATACTGGAATGAAAACCGAAACTCTTCCAACTCCACGCACACCATTATCCAACACGCACTCAAGCGTCCGTGCACACCATTCTTTTCTTCTCGGTACTGCTCCAACACATGTACAGGCCGAGACACCTTGTGACACTTCCAGAATCATAAAATGCGAGTAGAGATTGAACAATAACGTGCACTTTTCATAATGAAAATTAAATAAGCATTGCTCATGAATCCAGCACTTGCAAAAACGAAATGGAAAAATTGAAAGTGTATTTTTCATTCATGATCCTCAAATAGCGTTTCCAGCCAAAGAAGAGTTCAAAAACAAAATCCTAAAATCCAAAGACAGAGTGAGTGGCAAGTGGCGGCTGAACCACACACGTCCAACACCCCCCCTTTTCAAATTGCAATGTGCTTTTCTTTTATGTGGGAGGCAGTTGCCCTAGGCCGAGACACCCCTCCCTCCAAGCACGTCCTCTGCTAGGTGTGTTCCCCTCTTCCACGGGCTCCCTTCTTTTTCTGGACGCACCCCCATTTTTGCTGCCAGCGTGTGCTTGAAGGCTTGGTCCGAGTGCTTCAATGTGGGCCCTTCTTTAATTCCAACTAAGGCTGAATAAGATGAATGGCCGTGTGATGTGTTTTTCCTTCCAGCAAGCAACATGCACATCTCCAAGTGCACCCCCAAATATGAAATCCACACCTCCTCACTCATTTAGCCTCTAAATGTCCCAAATTGTATTTCCAAAATTTTCCCTACAATTAATAATGCAAATAATTAGCTCAAATCATTCAAATTAATTAAAATAAGAATTTCTGATCAAATTAAGCACAATTAGGAAAAATGGGAAAATACTGGACATTTAAGCACAATTCCCTAATTAAATTCGGTACAATAAGCTAAGTGAAATTGAGAAAATATTGACTCATCAAAATAGACCACACTTAGTCTTTTGCACTCCTGGGCAAAATCAAGACGCAGATCAAGGAATAGTTCAAAGGACTTTTAGGAAGGTGACACAGACTCAGCATATAGAAAACAAAGACTCAACAAGGACAGAAACAGAATTACACAGTCCTCAAGAAATCTGGACAAAGAAAAGAGGTAGACAATATCCAACTCAGAATCAGAGAAAGCAGATACTCATGAAATTATCCAAGCAATTCAAATCATGACAAAATGATCAATCAGCTCAAGAGGTGAATCAAAAGTAACAAAACCTCACAGATGCACTATCAGTGTTTCTCTCAAGTGTTTAAGGTAAATCAATGTCACTCAATGCACTCAAGAAAGCAAACACAAATAGACTTGACAAGCCTCTAATATCAAAACTCAAGCACATACGCATGTTCAAATCAAAAGGTCTTTTCATGGATGTAATGGGGCCAAGGACATGGGAGGATAACATATGGATGAGAAGCTATAAACCAAAAGAAATAGAGGAGCAATGGGGAACAAGTGTAAACACAATCAAATCACACCCAAAACCTCTAATTCAATCCTCTTCTTGACTCCATTATTCACACAATTTTTTTTTTTTTTTCATTTTTTTCATTTTTTTTTTCATCCTGTCTCTTTTCTTTTCTCTCTTTTCAAAACAAAATTGTAAAAGACAAGATACAAATATATTTACCAAAACAAAACAAGAAGAGGAACCAACTAGCCAACTCATCAGAATCCCCAAGGAGACCACACTTGTTCCCAAAACACTTCCAAAGCTCCAAAATTCCCTAAGGTTAAGGTAATCATGGTTTTTCACTTAGGGCTAGTGTATGAGCATTCAAAACAAAGAAATGGGGGAAAGTATAGGCTCAAAAAGGGTTTTCAAAGGATTAGAACAAGGTAAGCTTATTTGGCTAGAGAGGCTCAAGAACAAAACTGCCTTTATCACTTCCAAACATGCATATCAATCAAGAATTATCAACAAGAGTCAAGCCAAGGCATATGTGCAAGCAGTCAAGAGACATATCACACACAAGAAAGAACATAAAGTGGCTCAAATCTCACACAGGGTAATTTATGTCACAATCAAATCAACCTCTCAAACATCATAATCATCTTCCCAAGCAGAGAAAAGCAAGGATTTCAAACAAATCAGAGTATCAATGAAGTGAAAGACACATCTACAACCTAATCAAAGTCCAGAAATCAAGAGAAACATGTAAAACTGTATACAAGACACGAAAGAAAAAAAATAACCTAGAAAAGAAAAAAATTTAACCAAGAAAAACAAAAACTAACAAAGAAAAATAAAAATCTCCCCCAATAGACCACACTTAATCTACACAGTGTCCTCAATGTGTCATAAGCATAAGATCAGAAATCATAACAGTCAACAGATCATGGACAAGTGCAATAAAAGTAGGGAAAGGGGGAGAAGAGAGAAAGAAAACTCCCCTGATCATGGTGGCAGTTGCCAATTTTGGACTTGTAGGGAGATGTTTTTCACCACTGGATTCAGCAAGAAAGTTTTGAGGACGAACTGCTTCATCCTCCAGATTTGATCTAGCAGTGAAATGTCTTCCACAACTGGATCTAAAAAGTGATTGTTGATGAGCGGGTTTAGCTGGTGCCTATTGATGTTGAAATTGTTGTGTATGTAAGCACCTTTTCCTTCCACTGTGGGTGCATGTTGGTCAAATTCATGTGTACCTCCTGCAACATGGTTAGTCCAATGTGGCTCTACAGAAATTACATGCAGGGGTATAACACCCAATCCCAGTGTAACAAGCTGAACCTCAGATATACTCTCAGAACATGAATCACTTTCAAATTTAGAAACAATATCCACAACATGCTCAGATTCATGTTCAATGCATGGATAAGAAGTATTCAGATAGGGTGGCAACAGTTGTTTCTCATCATGCAAAGAGGGACAATTAAGAACAGACTCATCAACAATATAATCATCAACACACCTATCAACATCATAATCATGCATAGCACAATCATCAACAGAATAATCAATTTGAGGTATGTTTACCTCCACTTCCCTAAAGATTGGAATAGTGGTGGAGGATGAGAATGGTCTACCTGGCTCAAAATTACTGCTTATACCTGCCTGGTCCTCAAAATCTTCATAAGTCTCCGCATGTGCAAGAGTAGGACCATTTGAAGGTGGGAAAGTATGTGGCGCAGTAGTAAGCTCATGACTCTTCTCCCCATCTTCTATGTTGATGCCACTATCATCATCATCTGGAATCTGAACAGTCTGAAATGGTAACTCTGAATCTTGAGACTGTTCCTCAGTGAGTTGAGTGGCCATCTGCCCTATCTGATCAGTCATACTCTGAATAGCAGCTCCTATTTCTTGCTGGAACTGCATGTTCTCTTGCCGAAACTGAAAGTTCTGCATGGTCATCTGCTCCAACAACTCCTGCAATGTAGGCTCAGAAGTAGAAGGCTGAGGAGCTATTTCGACAGGAGCACTATACTGCTGACTCTCGTATTGCTGGACTGGTGGAGGCATAAAAGTACTCTGGAATGGTGGTTCTTGATATTGATGTTGTGGAGCATCATACCATCCCAAGGTAGGGTCATTCCATCCAAGACCGTTGCTGTAAGCATATTGCACAGGGGAAAATTTGCTCAGAAACTGATGCTCAAGATATCCCCAATCGGTAACGGATCTCAGAGGAAGAGAGTCTTTCCAATCCTTAGCTGCTCCTTGTAATGAATGCGGAAATGCGCTCAAGAAAATGTAATCAAGAGGGACATCTGGAGGCTTCATTGAAGAGCACATGATGTGGAGCTCCTCCAAATGTCTGTGTGGGCATTCTCCTGCAAAACCATGAAACTTAGGCAGCAAATGTATCAGTCCAGGGGTGAGATCGCAATGAAGATCATCCTCCTTGAGTGAAACCGGCTCACAAAGAGCACTCTCAGAAATTAGAGGATGAGTCATATTGTTCTCAACATAGAAATCAGCAGAATATGAATTATAATCAGAGTAACATGCAGAAGGAGAATCATAATCAGAGGCACTCACAGAATAAGCACCATTCACATAACCAAAATAGGTAGACATGGAAAAAGAAAAATACTAAAAATTACGAAACAAATAAAACACAACACATTTATACATGCAACACACACACACAACAGAACAGAACATCACATCACATCACATCACAACACAAGACAAAACACAACACACACAAACACAACAAAAAAGACCTAGGACTGAACCATTGGTCCCCGGCAACGGCGCCATTTTGATGAGAGGGTCGCACCTCCCAACAAAAGTTGATTGCAGATATTAATGCAGTATAGTGCTAGGAAGTGACTCCTAGGTCGTCTCTCAAGGACCAAATGTGGTTCTAGTCTCAGGTCAAACACGTAGTGGGGGGGGGGGGGGGGGTTTGTGAAGATTTTGTGAATGCGAGTAAACTAAATTAAAATGCGAATGTAAACACGGAAGGAACCGAAGAATTAAAATGGTTGGTCACTAATTCAATTACGTACTTTCAATCACCGATTAATGACAATTACACACTACTCTTATCCAAATCCAAGACGAATCATCCAACTAACTTAAATTAACATTACAACTAAAATATCACAACCGACCAAACTAGACAACATTAAAATGAAAATTGCTTGAACCAAATTAAATTGCAACATCGAATTAAAAAGTGAAAAGCACACCGAGAATGAAGACACCAATTTAAAATGCTAAATGCACCGCTCCAAATTAAAATACTGAATGCACCGCTCCAAAGCTAAATGAATGCAAAGAAAAATGCAAAGAAAAAGGGAATTAATCACCATGGATTTCCTCTTTTATACGCTCGGACTGCTCCCTGCCGTGGACCATTTTTCTTGCTCCAACTCCTTCTCGGTGCGCTACCTTTCTCCATCAATTGAAATCAGCGTTTTTCATTTCCTAAAAGCAAATCAATTGAATTGAATTTCTAATGGGTGGTGGCTGCACCGCTCCAACTCCAAGAAAATCAAGTCAACCTAACGTGCTACTACCATGTGCCTTCAAAATGAATCACCTCATGGACCCTACAATGTGGCAGCAACAGCTCCTACCTACCACCTCTTCATTCCCAAAGAAATAAAGAAAAGAAAAAAAAAAAAAAATTAGCTAACATTCAGCTACCAAATACCCTGGCACGTCCCATCTCCTAGACTCCCACCTAATCTATTTCTCATTCCATTAAAACAAAAGCAAAGCTACTTTCCTTTGAGCCACCGTGACTTCCTTCTCCCATTTTTATATCCCAGCTGGAACAATTAAAAGGCACCGTGCACCACTTTTCTATATGAAGAGAAATACTGGAATGAAAACCGAAACTCTTCCAACTCCACGCACACCATTATCCAACACGCACTCAAGCGTCCGTGCACACCATTCTTTTCTTCTCGGTACTGCTCCAACACATGTACAGGCCGAGACACCTTGTGACACTTCCAGAATCATAAAATGCGAGTAGAGATTGAACAATAACGTGCACTTTTCATAATGAAAATTAAATAAGCATTGCTCATGAATCCAGCACTTGCAAAAACGAAATGGAAAAATTGAAAGTGTATTTTTCATTCATGATCCTCAAATAGCGTTTCCAGCCAAAGAAGAGTTCAAAAACAAAATCCTAAAATCCAAAGACAGAGTGAGTGGCAAGTGGCGGCTGAACCACACACGTCCAACACCCCCCCTTTTCAAATTGCAATGTGCTTTTCTTTTATGTGGGAGGCAGTTGCCCTAGGCCGAGACACCCCTCCCTCCAAGCACGTCCTCTGCTAGGTGTGTTCCCCTCTTCCACGGGCTCCCTTCTTTTTCTGGACGCACCCCCATTTTTGCTGCCAGCGTGTGCTTGAAGGCTTGGTCCGAGTGCTTCAATGTGGGCCCTTCTTTAATTCCAACTAAGGCTGAATAAGATGAATGGCCGTGTGATGTGTTTTTCCTTCCAGCAAGCAACATGCACATCTCCAAGTGCACCCCCAAATATGAAATCCACACCTCCTCACTCATTTAGCCTCTAAATGTCCCAAATTGTATTTCCAAAATTTTCCCTACAATTAATAATGCAAATAATTAGCTCAAATCATTCAAATTAATTAAAATAAGAATTTCTGATCAAATTAAGCACAATTAGGAAAAATGGGAAAATACTGGACATTTAAGCACAATTCCCTAATTAAATTCGGTACAATAAGCTAAGTGAAATTGAGAAAATATTGACTCATCACCTCCACTTCCTCCACTTCCTCCACTTCGTCGACTTTGTCCACTTTGTTCATTTCGTCCACTTCTTCTTCCACTTCTACTCCTTCTTCCACTTCGTCCACTTCCTCCACTTCGTCCACTTCCTCTACATCCTCCACTTCGTCAACTTCGTCCACTTTGTCGACTTTGTCCACTTCATCCATTCATCCATTTCCTCCACTTCGTCCACTTCCTCCACTTCTTCCATTCATCCATTTCCTCCACTTCGTCAAATTTGTCAACTTAGTCCACTTCGTCAACTTCCTCAACTTCCCCAACTTCCTCCACTTCCTCCGCTTCTACCACTTCCTCCACTTCCAGCACTTCCTCCACTTCCTCCACTTCCCCCACTTCCTCCACTTCCGCCACTTCGTCCACTTCTTCCACTTCGTCCACTTCGTCAAATTTGTCAACTTCGTTTACTTCGTCAACTTCCTCAACTTCCACAACATCCTCCACTTCCTCCACTTCCTTCACTTCCTCCACTTCTTGTACTTCCTCCACTTCCTCCACTTCTTCCACTTCCTCCACTTACTCCACTTCGTCCACTTTGCCTATTTGGTCCACTTCTTCTTCCTCTTCGTCCACATGGTCCACTTCCTCCTCTTCCTCCACTTCCTCCACTTCATCCACTTCCTCCACTTCGTCCCCTTCGACTACTTCGTCCACTTCGTCCGCTTCGTCCACTTCGTCAACTTCATCCACTTCGTCAACCTCGTCCACTTAGTGCACTTCGTCTAGTTCTTCTTCCACTCCCTCCACTTCGTCCACTTCCTCCACTTCCACTACTTCCTATACTTCCTCCAATTCGTCCGCTTCCTCCACTTCGTCCACTGCCTCCACTTCCTCCACTTCGTCCTTTTCGTCCACTTCGTCCTTTTCGTCCACTTCCTCCACTTCGTCAACTTCCTCCACTTCCTCCACTTCTTCTTCCACTTCGTCTACTTCCTCCACATCGTCCACTTCCTCTACATCCTCCACTTCGTCAACTTCGTCCACTTTGTCGACTTTGTCCACTTCATCCATTCATCCATTTCGTCCACTTCGTCCACTTCCTCCACTTCTTCCATTCATCCATTTCCTCCACTTCGTCAAATTTTTCAACTTAGTCCACTTCGTCAACTTCCTCAACTTCCCCAACTTCCTCCACTTCCTCCGCTACTACCACTTCCTCCTCTTCCACCACTTCCTCCACTTCCTCCACTTCTCCCACTACCTCCACTTACTCCACTTCGTCCACTTCTTGCACTTCGTCCACTTCGTCAAATTTGTCAACTTCGTTTACTTCGTCAACTTCCTCAACTTCCCCAACTTCCTCCACTTCCTCCACTTCCTTCACTTCCTCCACTTCTTGTACTTCCTCCACTTCCTCCACTTCTTCCACTTCCTCCACTTCGTCCAGTTTGCCTATTTGGTCCACTTCTTCTTCCTCTTCCTCCACTTCCTCCACTTCATCCACTTCGTCCACTTCGTCCACTTCGTCCACTTCGTCCACTTCGTCCACTTCGTCCGCTTCGTCCACTTCGTCCACTTCATTCACTTCGTCAACCTCGTCCACTTCGTGCACTTCGTCCAGTTCTTCTTCCACTCCCTCCACTTCCACTACTTCGTCCACTTCCTCCAATTCGTCCGCTTCCTCCACTTCGTCCACTGCCTCCACTGCCTCCACTTCCTCCACTTCGTCCTTTTCGTCCACTTCCTCCACTTTGTCAGCTTCCTCCACTTCCTCCACTTCTTCTTCCACTTCGTCCACTTCCTCCACATCGTCCACTTCCTCTACATCCTCCACTTCGTCAACATCGTCCACTTTGTCGACTTTGTCCACTTCATCCATTCATCCATTTCCTCCACTTCGTCCATTTCCTCCACTTCTTCCATTTCGTCCACTTCGTCCACTTCGTCAACTTCCTCGACTTCCTCCACATCCTCCACTTCCTCCACTTCTTCCCCTTCCTCCACTTCCTCCACTTCCTCCACTTCCTCCAATTCCTCCACTTCCTCCACTTCCTCCACTTCCTCCACTTCTTCCACTTTGTCCACTTCGTCAAATTTGTCAACTTCGTCCACTTTTTCAACTTCCTCAACTTCCCCAACTTGCTCCACTTCCTCCACTTCCTTCACTTCCTCCACTTCTTCTACTTCCTCATTTCCTCCACTTCTTCCACTTTCTCCACTTACTCCACATTGTCCACTTCGCCTATTTCATCCACTTCTTCTTCCTCTTCGTCCACATGGTCCACTTCCTCCTCTTCCTCCACTTCCGCCACTTCCACCACTTCCTCCACTTCATGTACTTCCTCCACTTCGTCCACTTCGTTCTCTTCGTCCACTTCGTCCCCTTCGTCCACTTCGTCACGTTCGTCAACTTCGTCCACTTCGTCAACTTCGTCCACTTCGTCCGCTTCCTCCACTTCCCCAACTTCCTCCACTTCCTCCCCTTCCTCCACTTCCTCCACTTCTTCCACTTCCTCCACTTCCTCCACTTCTTCCACTTCCTCCACTTCCTCCACTTCGTCCATTTCTTACATTTCGTCCACTTCGTAAACTTCGTCAACTTCCTCGACTTCCTCTACTTTCTCTACTTCGTCCACTTGCTCCACTTCGTCCATTTCTTACATTTCGTCCACTTCGTCAACTTCGTCAACTTCGTCCACTTTGTCAACTTCCTCAATTTCGTCTACTTCCTCCACTTCCTCCACTTAGTGCACTTCGTCTACTTCCTCCACTTCGTCCACTTCGTCCACTTCGTGCCAATCGTCCACTTAGTCAACTTCGTCCACTTCGTGCACTTGGTCTAGTTCTTCTTGCACTACCTCCACTCCGTCCACTTCATCCACTTCCACTACTTCCTCCACTACGTCCAATTCGTCCGCTTCCTCCACTTCGTCCACTGCCTCCACTTCCTCCACTTCCTTCACTTCCTCCACTTCCTCCACTTCCTCCACTTCGTCCACTTCGTCCATTCGTCCACTTCGTTCATTTCGTCCACTTCGTGAACTTCGTCCACTTCGTCACCTTCCTCCACTTCGTCAGCTTCGTTAACTTCCTCCACTTCGTCAACTTCCTCCACTTCCTCGACTTCCACCCCTTCCTCCCCTTGCTCCACTTCTTCCACTTCCTCCACATCCACCACTTAGTCCACTTTGTCAACTTCGTCACCTTCGTCAACTTTGTCACCTTCGTCAACTTTGTGAACTTCGTCCACTTAGTCCACTTCTTCCACTTCGTTCCCTTCGTTCCCTTCGTCCAAATCTTCCACTTCGTCCACTTCGTCCACTTCGTCCACTTCCTCCACTTAGCCCACTTCGACTACTTCCTCCACTTCATCCACTTCGGCCACTTCGTCTTCCACTTCGTCCACTTCCTCTACTTCCACCACTTCCTCCACTTCCTCCACTTCCTCCACTTTCTCCATTTCCACCACTTCCTCCACTTCATGTACTTCCTCCACTTCGTCCACTTCGTCCGCTTCGTGCACTTCGTCCGCTTCGTCCGCTTCGTCCACTTCGTCCACTTCGTCAACTTCGTCAACTTCGTCCACTTCGTCCCCTTCCTCCACTTCCCCAACTTCCTCCACTTCCTCCCCTTCCTCCACTTCCTCCACTTCTTCTACTTCCTCCACTTCCAACACTTTTTCCACTTCCTCCACGTCCTCCATTTCGTCCACTTCGTCCACTTCCTCGACTTCCTCCACTTTCTCTACTTCGTCCACTTTCTCCACTTCTTTCACTTCGTCAACTTCGTCTACTTCGTCCATTTTGTCAACTTCCTCAACTTCGTCTACTTTCTCCACTTCGTCCACTTCGTGCCAATCGTCCACTTCGTCAACTTCGTCCACTTCGTGCACTTCGTCCAGTTCTTCTTCCACTCCCTCCACTCCATCCACTTCCTTCACTTCCACTACTTCCTCCACTTCCTCCAATTCGTCCGATTCCTCCACTTCGTCCACTGCCTCCACTTCCTCCACTTCCTCCACTTCCTCCAATTCCTCCACTTCGTCCAATTCGTCCATTTCGTCCACTTCGTCAACTTTGTCCACTTCGTCAACTTCCTCCACTTCATCAACTTCGTTAACTTCCTCCACTTCGTCAACTTCCTCCACTCCCTCCACTTCCTCCACTTCCACCCCTTCCTCCCCTTGCTCCACTTCTTCCACTTCCTCCACATCCTCCACTTAGTCCACTTTGTCCACTTCGTCCACTTCGTCAACTTCGTCCAATTCGTCAACTTCATCCACTTCGTCGTTTGTCCACTTCCTCCACTTCATCCACTTCGTCAACTTCCTCCACTTCCTCCATTTCGTCCACTTCGTCAACTTCGTTAACTTCCTCCACTTCGTCAACTTCCTCCACTTCCTCCACTTCCATCCCTTCCTCCCCTTGCTCCACTTCTTCCACTTCCTCCACATCCACCACTTAGTCCACTTTGTCAACTTCGTCAACTTTGTCACCTTCGTCAACTTTGTCAACTTCGTCCACTTAGTCCACTTCTTCCACTTCGTTCCCTTCGTCCAAATCTTCCACTTCCTCCACATCCTCCACTTAGTCCACTTTGTCCACTTCGTCCACTTCGTCAACTTCGTCCAATTCGTCAACTTCATCCACTTCGTCATTTGTCCACTTCCTCCACTTCATCCACTTCCTCCACTTCGTCAACTTCCTCCACTTTCTCCATTTCGTCCACTTCGTCCACTTCGTTAACTTCCTCCACTTCGTCAACTTCCGCCACTTCCTCCACTTCCACCCCTTCCTCCCCTTGCTCCACTTCTTCCACTTCCTCCACATCCACCACTTAGTCCACTTTGTCAATTTCGTCAACTTCGTCAACTTTGTCACCTTCGTCAACTTTGTCAACGTCGTCCACTTAGTCCACTTCTTCCACTTCGTTCCCTTCGTCCAAATCTTCCACTTCGTCCACTTCCTCCACTTAGTCCACTTCGACTACTTCCTCCACTTCATCCACTTCGGCCACTTCCTCTTCCACTTCGTCCACTTCCTCTACTTGCAGCACTTCCTCCACTTCCTCCACTTCATCAACTTCGTCCACTTCGTTGACTTCGTGCACTTCCTCCACTTCCTCCACTTCCTCCACTTTCTCCATTTCCACCACTTCCTCCACTTGATGTACTTCCTCCACTTCGTCCGCTTCGTGCACTTCGTTCGCTTCGTCCACTTCGTCAAGTTCGTCAACTTCGTCCACTTCGTCCCCTTCCTCCACTTCCTCAACTTCCTCCACTTCCTCCCCTTCCTCCACGTCCTCCACTTCTTCTACTTCCTCCACTTCCTCCACTTCTTCCACTTCCTCCACGTCCTTCATTTCGTCCACTTCGTCCACTTCCTCGACTTCCTCCACTTTCTCTACTTCGTCCACTTTCTCCACTTCTTTCACTTCGTCAACTTCGTCTACTTCGTCCATTTTGTCAACTTCCTCAACTTCGTCTACTTCCTCCACTTCGTCTACTTCGTGCCAATCGTCCACTTCGTCAACTTCGTCCACTTCGTGCACTTCGTCCAGTTCTTCTTCCACTCCCTCCACTCCATCCACTTCCTCCACTTCCACTACTTCCTCCACTTCCTCCAATTCGTCCGGTTCCTCCACTTCGTCCACTGCCTCCACTTCCTCCACTTCCACCAGTTCCTCCAGTTCCTCCACTTCCACCACTTCCTCCACTTCCTCCACTTCCTCCACTTTGTCCACTTAGTCCACTCCATCCACTTCCTCCACTTCCTCCACTTCGTCTATTTTGCCCACTTCCTCCACTTCGTCCCCTTCCTCGACTTCCTTGACTTCTTCTTCCACTTCGTCCAAATCGTCCACTTCCTCTAGTTCCTCCACTTCCTCCCCTTCCTCTACTTCCTCCACTTCCTCCAATTCGTCCACTTCGTCAACTTCTTCCAGTTCATCCACTTCTTGCACTTCGTCCACTTAGTGCACTTAGTCCACTTTGTCCACTTCGTCAACTTCCTCCACTTCCTGATCTTCCTCCACTTCCACCCCTTCCTCCACTTCCTCCACTTCGTCACTTTCGTCCACTTCGTCAACTTCGTCCACTTCGTCAACTTCGACCACTTCGTCAACTTCGTCCACTTCTTCCACTTCGTCCACTTTGTCCACTTCCTCCAGTTCCTCCACTTCCTCCACTTCGTCCATTTAGTCCACATCGTCACCTTCGTCAACTTCGTCCCCTTCGTCCACTTCGTCCATTTCGTCCACTTCTTCTTCCACTTGTTCTACTTCGTCAACTTCGTCAACTTCACCCACTTCATCCACTTCCTCCACTTTCTCCACTTCGTCCACTTCCTCCACTTCATCCACTTCCTCCATTTCATCCACTTAGTCCACTTCGTCCACTTCGTCAACTTCATCCACTTCATCCACATCTTGCACTTCGTCCACTTTGTCGACTTCGTCCACTTTGTCAACTTTGTCCACTTCGTTAACTTTGTCCACTTCCTCATCTTCCTCCACTTCCTCCCCTTCCTTCACTTCCTCCACTTCCTCTACTTCCTCCACTTCGTCCACTTCGTCCACTTCGTCCACTTCGTCAACTTCGACCAATTCGTCAACTTCCTCCACTTCTTCCACTTCGTCCACTTCCACCACTTCCTCCAGTTCCTCCACTTCCTCCACTTAGTCCACTTAGTCCACATCGTCAACTTCGTCTAATTCGTCCACTTCGTCCATTTCGTCCACTTCTTCTTCCACTTCTTCTACTTCGTCAACTTCCTCCACTTCGTCCCCTTTGTCAACTTCGCCAACTTCGTCCAATTCATCCACTTACTCCACTTCATCCACTTCCTCCACTTCATCCACTTAGTCCACTTCGTCCACTTCATCAACTTCGTCCACTTCCTCCACTTCGTCACTTTCGTCCACTTCGTCCACTTCGTCAACTTCCTCCACTTCTTGCACTTAAGCCACTTTGTCCACTTTGTCCACTTCGTCCACTTCGTCAACTTCATCCACTTCTTGCACTTTGTCCACTTCGTCAACTTTGTCCACTTCGTCAACTTCGTCCACTTCCTCATCTTCCTCCACTTCATCCGCTTCGTCCACTTCGTCCACTTCGTCCACTTCACGCACTTCCTCCACTTCCTTTCCACTTCGTCACTTTCGTCCACTTCGTCCAGTTCGTCCACTTCTTCTTCCGCTTTTTCCACTTCTTCCACTTCCTCGACTTCCTCCCCTTCCTCCGCTTCCTCCACTTCTTCCACTTCCTCTACTTCCTCCACTTCCTCCACTTCTTCCACTTCCTCCACTTCCTCCCCTTCCTCCACTTCGTGCACTTAAACCACTTCCTCCACTTCCTCCATTTCCTCCACTTCCTGCACTTCCACACTTCCTCCACTTCCTCCACTTCGTTCCCTTCCTCCACTTCCTCCAGTTCTTCTTGGACTTCATCCACATCGTCCACTTCCTCCACTTCCTCCACTTCCTCCCCTTCCTCTACTTCCTTCACTTCCTCCACTTCCTCCACTTCGTCAACTTCATCCACTTCCTCCACTTCTTGCACTTCAGCCACTTTGTCTACTTCGTCCACTTCGTCAACTTTGTCCACTTCGTCCACTTTCCTCCACTTCCTCCACTTCCTCATCTTCCTCCACTTCCTCCCCTTCTTCCACTTCCTCCACTTCCTCCACTTCCTCGACTTCCTCCACTTCGTCCACCTCGTCCACTTGCTCGACTTCGTCAACTACGACCAATTCGTGAATTTCGCCAACTTCATCCACTTCGTCCACTTCATCCGCTTCGTCCACTTCGTCCACTTCATCCACTTCCTCTCCACTTCGTCACTTTCGTCCAATTTGTCCACTTCGTCCACTTCGTCCACTTCGCCCACTTCGTCCACTTCTTCCACTTGGTCCACTTCATCCACTTTCTCCACTTCTTCCACTTAGTCCAGTTCTTCACTTTCGTCCACTTCGTCCAATTCGTCCACTTCGTCATATTCGTCAACTTTGTCCACTTTGTCATCTTCATCAACTTTGTCCACTTCGTCCACTTCTTCTTCTGCTTCTTCCACTTCTTCCACTTCCTCCACTTCCTCCACTTCCTCAACTTCCTCTACTTCCTCCACTTCGTCCACCTCGTCCACTCCCTCCTCCTCCTCAACATCGTCCACTTCTTCCACTTCGTCCACTTCGTCCACTTAGTCCGCTTCGACCACTTCCTCCACTTAATCCACTTCGTCCATTTCGTCCACATCCTCCACTTCGTCCCCTTCCTCGACTTCCTCCACTTCTTCTTCCACTTCCTCCAAATCGTCCACTTCCTCCACTTCCTCCACTTCCTCCCCTTCCTCTACTTCCTCCACTTCATCCACTTCCTCCACTACGTCAACTTCATCCACTTCTTGCACTTTGTCCACTTCGTCAACTTTGTCCACTTCGTCAACTTCCTCCACTTCCTCCACTTCCTCATCTTCCTCCACTTCCTCCCCTTCCTCCACTTCGTCAACTTCGTCCACTTTGTCAATTTTGCCAACTTCGTCCACTTCATCCACTTCCTTCACTTCATCCACTTCCTCCACTTCCTGCACTTCATCACTTTCGTCTACTTCATCCACTTCGTTCACTTCATCCACTTCCTCCACTTCATCCACTTCCTCCAGTTCGTCACTTTCGTCCACTTCGTCCACTTCGTCATCGTCGTCAACTTTGTCCACTTCGTCATCTTCGTCAAGTTTGTCCACTTCGTTATCTTCATCAACTTTGTCCACTTCGTCCACTTTTTCTTCCGCTTCTTCCACTTCTTCCACTTCGTCTACTTCCTCCACTTCCACCACTTCCTCCCCTTCCTCCACTTCCTCCACTTGCTCCCCTTCCTCCAATTCCACCACTTCGTCCACTTCTTCTTCCGCTTTTTCCACTTCTTCCACTTCCTCCACTTCCTCCCCTTCCTCCACTTCTTCCACTTCCTCCACTTGCTCCACCTCGTCCACTTGCTCCACTTCCTTCATTTCTGGTCACAATAGTCTTCCTCCCCTTTCTGACATTACCATTTCGTGCACTTCATCCACTTCCTCGGCTTAGTCCACTTCGTCAACTTCGTTCACTTCCTCGACTTCGTCCACTTCGTCCACTTCGTCCACTTCGTCAACTTCCTCCACTTCCTCCACTTCCTCCACTTCCACACTTTCTCCACTTCCTCCACTTCCTCCACTTCGTCCCCTTCCTCCACTTCCTCCAGTTCTTCTTCCACTTCCTCCACATCGTCCACTTCCTCCACTTCGTCCACTTCCTCCACTTCCTCCCCTTACTCCACTTCCTCCACTTCGTCCACTTCGTCCACTTCATCCACTTCATCCACTTCCTCCACTTCTTGCACTTCAGCCACTTTGTCCACTTCGTCAACTTTGTCCACTTCGTCAACTTCGTCAACTTCCTCATCTTCCTCCACTTCCTCCGCTTCCTCCACTTCCTCCACTTCCTCCACTTCGTCCACCTCATGCACTTCCTCCACTTCGTCAACTTCGTCTACTTCGTCAATTTCGCGAACTTCGTTTGCTTCGTCCACTTCATCCGCTTCGTCCACTTCGTCCACTTCATCCACTTCCTCCACTTCATCCACTTTCTCCACTTCCTCTACTTCCTCTCCACTTCGTCACTTTCGTCCACTTCGTCACTTTCTTCCACTTAGTCCACTTCCCCCAGTTCGTCACTTTCGTCCACTTCCACATCTTCGTCAACTTTGTCCAATTCGTCATCTTCGTCAACTTTGTCCACTTCATCACTTCTTCTTCCGCTTATTCCACTTCTTCCGCTTCTTCCACTTCTTCGACTTCGTCATCTTCGTCAATTTTGTCCATTTCCTCCATTTCCTGCCCTTCCACACTTTCTCCACTTCCTCCACTTCGTCCGCTTCCTCCACTTCCTCCAATTCTTCTTCCACTTCGTCCACATCGTCCACTTCCTTCACTTCCTCCCCTTCCTCTACTTCCTCCACTTCCACCACTTCCTCCACTTCGTCCACTTCTTTCACTTCTTGCACTTCAGCCACTTTGTCCACTTCGTCCACTTCGTTAAATTTGTCCACTTCGTCAACTTCCTCCACTTCCTCCACTTCGTCATCTTCCTCCACTTCCTCCCCTTCCTCCACTTCCTCCACTTCCTCCACTTCCTCGACTTCCTGCACTTCGTCCACCTCGTCCACTTCCTCCACCTCGTCAACTTCGTCCACTTCGTCAATTTCGCAACCTTCGTCCACTTCCTCCGCTTCGTCCACTTCATCCACTTCCTCCACTTCATCCACTTTGTCCACTTCCTCCACTTTCTCTCCACTTCTTCACTTTCGTCCACTTCGTCCACTTCATCCACTTCCTCCACTTCTTCCACTTAGTCCACTTCCTCCAGTTCGTCACTTTCGTCCACTTCGTCGTATTCGTCAACTTTGTCCACTTCGTCATCTTCGTCAACTTTGTCCACTTCGTCCACTTCTTCTTCCACTTCTTCCACTTCTTCCACTTCCTCCACTTCCTCCACTTCCTCATCTTCCTCCACTTTCTCCCCTTCCTCGATTTCCTCCACTTCGTCACTTTCGTCCACTTCGTCCATCTCGTCCACTTCGTCAACTTCGTCCACTTCGTCAACTTCGACCACTTCGTCAACTTCCTCCACTTCTTCCACTTCGTCGACTTCCATCACTTCCTTCACTTCCCTCACTTCGTCCACTTAATCCACATCGTCACCTTCGTCAACTTCGTCCATTTCGTCCACTTCTTCTTCCACATGTTCTACTTCGTCAACTTAATCCACTTTGTCCACTTCGTCCACTTCGTCCACTTTTTCCACTTCGTCAACTTCCTCCACTTCATCCACTTCCTCCACTTAATCCACTTAGTCCACTTCGTCCACTTCGTCAACTTCGTCCACTTCCTCCACTTCGTCACTTTCGTCCACTTCGTCAACTTCGCCCACTTCGTCAACTTCCTCCACTTCTTCTACTTCGTCCACTTCCTCCACTTCCGCCAGTTCCTCCACTTCCTCCACTTCCTCCACTTTCTCCACTTCTTGCACTGAAGCCACTTTGTCCACTTCGTCAACTTTGTCCACTTCGTCAACTTCGTCCACTTCCTCATCTTCCTCCACTTCCTCCCCTTCCTCCACTTCCTCCCCTTCCTCCACTTCCTCCCCTTCCTCCACTTCCTCCACTTCCTCCACTTCCTCGACTTCCTTCACTTCGTCCACCTCGTCCACTTCCTCCACTTCCTCCACTTTGTCCACTTCTTGCACTGAAGCCACTTTGTCCACTTCGTCAACTTTGTCCACTTCGTCAACTTCGTCCACTTCCTCATCTTCCTCCACTTCCTCCCCTTCCTCCACTTCCTCCCCTTCCTCCACTTCCTCCCCTTCCTTCACCTCCTCCACTTCCTCCAGTTCCTAGACTTCCTCAACTTCGTCCACTTCGTCAACTTTGTCCCCTTCGTCAATTTCGCCAACTTCGTCCACTTTGTCCACCTCGTCCACTTCCACCACTTCATCCACTTGGTCAACTTCCTCCACTTCCTCCACTTCGTCACTTTCGTCCACTTCGTCCACTTCATCCACTTCCTCCACTTCATCCACTTAGTCCACTTCCTCCACTTCCTCCACTTCCTCAAGTTCGTCACTTTCGTCCACTTCGTCCACTTCGTCATCTTCGTCAACATTTTCCACTTCGTCATCTTCGTCAAATTTGTCCACTTCGTCCACTTCTTCTTCCGCTTCTTCCACTTCTTCCACTTCCTCCACTTCCTCCACTTCCTCCACTTCCTCCCCTTCCTCCACTTCATCCACTTCCTCCACTTCCTCCCCTTCCTCCACTTCCTCCACTGCCTCCACTTCCTCTAGTTCCACCACTTCGTCCACCTCGTCCACTTCCTCCCCTTCCTCCCCTTCCTCCACTTCCTCCACTTCCTCTACTTCATCCACCTCGTCCACTTCCTCCACTTCCTCCTCTTCTTCCACTTCCTCCCGTTCCTCCACTTCGTGCACTTCATCCACTTCCTCCGCATAGTCCACTTCGTGAACTTCGCTCACTTCCTCGACCTCGTCCACTTCCTCTACTTGGTCCACTTCGTCAACTTCCTCCACTTCCTCCCCTTCCTCCACTTCATCCACCTCCTCAACTTCCTCCCCTTCCTCCAATTCCTCTACTGCCTCCACTTCCTCTAGTTCCAACACTTCGTCCACCTCGTCCAATTCCTCCACTTCCTCCACTTCCTCCACTTCCTCCACTTCCTCCCCTTCCTCCACTTCGTCCACTTCCTCCACTTCCTCGCCTTCCTTCCCTTCCTCCACTTCCTCCACTTCTTCCACTTCCTCCCCTTCCTCCACTTCGTGCACTTCATCCACTTCCTGCACTTCCTCCGCTTAGTCCACTTCGTCAGTTTCGTTCACTTCCTCGACTTCGTCCACTTCGTCCACTTTGTCCACTTCGTCCACTTCGTCAACTTCCTCCACTTGCTCCATTTCATCCATTTCCTGCCCTTCCACACTTTCTCCACTTCCTCCACTTCCTCCACTTCCTCCGCTTCCTCCACTTCCTCGAGTTCTTCTTCCACTTCGTCCACATCGTCCACTGCCTCCACTTCCTCGACTTTCTGCACTTCGTCCACCTCGTCCACTTCCTCCACTTCGTCAACTTCGTCCACTTCTTCAATTTCGCCAACTTCGACCCCTTCGTCCACTTCATCCGCTTCGTCCACTTCGTCCACTTCATCCACTTCCTCCACTTCATCCACTTAGTCCACATCCTCCACTTCGTCACTTTCGTCCACTTCGTCCACTTCATCCACTTCCTCCACTTCTTCCACTTAGTCCACTTCCTACAGTTCGTCACTTTCGTCCACTTCGTCCACTTCGTCATATTCGTCAACTTTGTCCACTTCGTCATCTTCGTCAACTTTGTCCACTTCGTCCACTTCTTCTTCCGCTTCTTCCACTTCAACCACTTCAACCACTTCCTCCACTTCCTCTACTTCCTCCACTTCGTCCACCTCGTCCACTCCCTCCACCTCCTCCACTTCCTCCACTTCCTCCACTTCCTCCACTTCCTCCACTTCGTCCACTTCGTCCACTTAGTCCACTTCGACCACTTCCTACACTTCCTCCACTTCATCCCCTTCCTCGACTTCCTGCACTTCTTCTTCCACTTGCTCCATTTCCTCCACTTCCTCTACTTCCTCCCCTTCCTCTACTTCCTCCACTTCCTCCACTTCGTCCACTTCGTCAACTTCGTCCACGTCCTCCACTTTGTCACTTTCGTCCACTTCCTCCAGTTCCTTCACTTCCCTCACTTCATCCACTTAGTCCATATCGTCACCTTCGTCAACTTCGTCCACTTCGTCCATTTCGTCCACTTCTTCTTCCACATGTTCTACTTCGTCAACTTAATCCACTTTGTCCACTTCGTCCACTTCCTCCACTTTCTCCACTTCGTCAACTTCCTCCACTTCATCCACTTCCTCCACTTAATCCACTTAGTCCACTTCGTCCACTTCGTCAACTTCGTCCACTTCCTCCACTTCGTCACTTTCGTCCACTCAGTCCACTTCGTCAACTTCGCCCACTTCGTCAACTTCCTCCCCTTCTTCTACTTCCTCCACTTCCTCCACTTCTTCTACTTCGTCCACTTCCTCCACTTCCTCCAGTTCCTCCACTTCTTACACTGAAGCCACTTTGTCCACTTCGTCAACTTTGTCCACTTCGTCAACTTCGTCCACTTCCTCATCTTCCTCCACTTCCTCCCGTTCCACCACTTCCTCCCCTTCCTCCACTTCCTCCCCTTCCTCCACTTCCTCCACTTCATCCACTTCCTCGACTTCCTCCACTTTGTCCACCTCGTCCACTTCCTCCACTTCGTCAACTTTGTCCACTTCTTCAATTTCCCCAACTTCGTCCACTTCCTCCACTTCCTCCACTTCATCCACTTAGTCCACTTCCTCCACTTCGTCACTTTCGTCCACTTCCTCCACTTCATCCGCTTCCTCCACTTCATCCACTTAGTCCACTTCCTCCACTTCCTCAAGTTCGTCACTTTCGTCCACTTCGTCCACTTCGTCATCTTCGTAAACTTTGTCCACTTCGTCCACTTCTTCTTTCGCTTCTTCCACTTCTTCCAATTCCTCAACTTCCTCCCCTTCCTCCACTTCCTCCACTTCCTCCAATTCCACCACTTCGTCCACCTCGTCCACTTCCTCCACTTCGTCCACTTCTTCTTCCGCTTTTTCCACTTCTTCCACTTCGTCCACTTCCTCCACTTCCTCGCCTTCCTTCCCTTCCTCCACTTCCTCCACTTCTTCCACTTCCTCCCCTTCCTCCACTTCGTGCACTTCATCCACTTCCTCCACTTCCTCCGCTTAGTCCACTTCGTCAGTTTCGTTCATTTCCTCGACTTCGTCCACTTCGTCCACTTTGTCCACTTCGTCCACTTCGTCCACTTCGTCAACTTCCTCCACTTCCTCCACTTACTCCATTTCATCCATTTCCTGCCCTTCCACACTTTCTCCACTTCCTCCACTTCCTCCACTTCGTCCGCTTCCTCCACTTCCTCCACTTCGTCCGCTTCCTCCACTTCCTCCAGTTCTTCTTCCACTTCGTCCACATCGTCCACTGCCTCCACTTCCTCGACTTGCTGCACTTCGTCCACCTCGTCCACTTCCTCCACTTCGTCAACTTCGTCAACTTCGTCCACTTCTTCAATTTCGCCAACTTCGTCCCCTTCGTCCACTTCATCCGCTTCGTCCACTTCATCCACTTCATCCACTTAGTCCACATCCTCCACTTCGTCACTTTCGTCCACTTCGTCCACTTCGTCCACTTCATCCACTTCCTCCACTTCTTCCACTTAGTCCACTTCCTACAGTTCGTCACTTTCGTCCACTTCGTCCACTTCGTCATAGTCGTCAACTTTGTCCACTTCGTCATCTTCGTCAACTTTGCCACTTCGTCCGCTTCTTCTTCCGCTTCTTCCACTTCAACCACTTCCTCCACTTCGTCTACTTCCTCCACTTCGTCCTCCTCGTCCACTCCCTCCACCTCCTCCACTTCCTCCACTTCCTCCACTTCGTCCACTTAGTCCACTTCGACCACTTCCTCCACTTCCTCCACTTCATCCCCTTCCTCGACTTCCTGCACTTCTTCTTCCACTTCCTCCACTTCCTCCACTTCCTCTACTTCCTCCCCTTCCTCTACTTCCTCCACTTCCTCCACTTCGTCCACTTCGTCAACTTCGTCCACTTCCTCCACTTCGTCACTTTCGTCCACTTCCTCCAGTTCCTTCACTTCCCTCACTTCGTCCACTTAGTCCACATCGTCACCTTCGTCAACTTCGTCCACTTCGTCCATTTCGTCCACTTCTTCTTCCACATGTTCTACTTCGTCAACTTAATCCACTTCCTCCAGTTCCTCCACTTCTTACACTGAAGCCACTTTGTCCACTTCGTCAACTTTGTCCACTTCGTCAACTGCGTCCACTTCCTCATCTTCCTCCACTTCCTCCCCTTCCACCACTTCCTCCCCTTCCTCCACTTCCTCCCCTTCCTCCACTTCCTCGACTTCCTCCACTTCGTCCACCTCGTCCACTTCCTCCACTTCCTCCACTTCGTCAACTTTGTCCACTTCTTCAATTTCACTAACTTCGTCCACTTCCTCCACTTCCTCCACTTCATCCACTTAGTCCACTTCCTCCACTTCCTCAAGTTCGTCACTTTCGTCCACTTCGTCCACTTCGTCATCTTCGTCAACTTTGTCCACTTCGTCCACTTCTTCTTTCGCTTCTTCCACTTCTTCCAATTCCTCCACTTCCTCCCCTTCCTCCACTTCCTCCACTTCCTGTAATTCCACCACTTTGTCCACCTCGTCCACTTCCTCCACTTCGTCCACTTCTTCTTCCTCTTTTTCCACTTCTTCCACTTCGTCCACTTCCTCCACTTCCTCGCCTTCCTTCCCTTCCTCCACTTCCTCCACTTCTTCCACTTCCTCCCCTTCCTCCACTTCGTGCACTTCATCCACTTCCTCCACTTCCTCCGCTTAGTCCACTTCGTGAGTTTCGTTCATTTCCTCGACTTCGTCCACTTCGTCCACTTCGTCCACTTTGTCCACTTCGTCCACTTCGTCAACTTCCTCGACTTCCTCCACTTCCTCCACTTCCTCCACTTGCTCCATTTCATCCATTTCCTGCCCTTCCACACTTTCTCCACTTCCTCCACTTCCTCCACTTCGTCCGCTTCCTCCACTTCCTCCAGTTCTTCTTCCACTTCGTCCACATCGTCCACTGCCTCCACTTCCTCGACTTCCTACACTTCGTCCACCTCGTCCACTTCCTCCACTCCGTCAACTTCGTCCACTTCTTCAATTTCGCCAACTTCGTCCCCTTCGTCCACTTCATCCGCTTCGTCCACTTCGTCCACTTCATCAACTTCCTCCACTTCATCCACTTAGTCCACATCCTCCACTTCGCCACTTTCGTCCACTTCGTCCACTTCGACCACTTCGTCCACTTCGTCCACTTCATCCACTTCCTCCACTTCTTCCACTTAGTCCACTTCCTACAGTTCGTCACTTTCATCCACTTCGTCCACTTCGTCATATTCGTCAACTTTGTCCACTTCGTCATCTTCGTCATCTTCGTCAACTTTGTCCACTTCGTCCACTTGTTCTTCCGCTTCTTCCACTTCAACCACTTCCTCCACTTCCTCTACTTCCTCCACTTCGTCCACCTCGTCCACTCCCTCCACCACCTCCACTCCCTCCACTTCCTCCACTTCCTCCACTTCCCCCACTTCGTCCACTTAGTCCACTTCGACCACTTCCTCCACTTCCTCCACTTCATCCCCTTCCTCGACTTCCTGCACTTCTTCTTCCACTTCCTCCACTTCCTCCACTTCCTCTACTACCTCCCCTTCCTCTACTTCCTCCACTTCCTCCACTTCCTCCACTTCCTCCACTTCGTCAACTTCGTCCACTTCCTCCACTTCGTCACTTTCGTCCACTTCGTCAACTTCGCCCACCTCGTCAACTTCGTCCACTTCCTCCACTTCGTCACTTTCGTCCACTTCGTCCACTTCGTCCACTTCATCAACTTCCTCCACTCCATCCACTTAGTCCACTTCCTCCACTTACTCCACTTCGTCCTTTTCGTCCACTTCGTGCACTTCGTCCACTTCGTCCACTTCGTCCACTTCGTCATCTTCGTCAACTTTGTCCACTTCGTCATCTTCGTCAACTTTGTCCACTTCGTCCACTTCTTCTTCCTCCTTTTCCACTTCTTCCACTTCCTCCACTTCCTCTAATTCCGCCACTTCGTCCACATCGTCCAGTCCCTTCACCTCCTCCACTTCCTCGACTTCTTCCACTTCCTCCACTTCTTCCACTTCATCCACTTCCTCCACTTAGTCCACTTCGACCACTTCCTCTACTTCCTCCACTTCGTCCATTTCGTCCACTTCGTCAACTTCGTCCACTTCGTCCACTTTGTCAACTTCCTCCACATCCTCCACTTCCTCAACATCCTCCATTTCCTCCACTTCCTGCCCTTCCTCCACTTTCTCCACTTCCTGCCCTTCCTCCACTTCGTCCACTTCGTCAACTTCCTGCACTATGTCCACTTTGCCAACTTCGTCCAATTCGTCCACTTCCTCCACTTCGTCCACTTAGTCCACTTCCTCCCCTTCCTCCACTTCGTCTACTTCGTCCACTTCCTCTACTTCCTCCACTTCCTCCACTACCTCCACTTCCTTCACTTCCTCCATTTCCTCCACTTCGTCAACTTCCTCCACTTCCCGCCCCTCCACACTTTCTCCACTTCCTCCACTTTCTCCACTTTCTCCACTTCCTCCACTTTCTCCACTTCCTCCACTTCCTCCACTTCCTCCCCTTCCTCTACTTCCTCCACCTCCTCCACTTCCTCCACTTCGTCAACTTCATCCACTTTCTCCACTTCCTGCCCTTCCTCCACTTCGTCCACTTCGTCAACTTCCTGCACTTCATCCACTTTGTCAACTTCGCCAACTTCGTCCAATTCGTCCACTTCCTCCACTTCATCCAGTTAGCCCACTTCCTCTCCTTGCTCCCCTTCCTCCACTTCCTCCATTTCCTCCACTTCCTCTACTTCCTCTACTTCCTCCACTTCCTCCACTTCCTCCACTTCCTCCACTTCCTCCACTTCCTTCACTTCCTCCACTTCCTCCACTTCCTCCCCATCCTCTACTTCCTCCACTTCCTCCACTTCTTCCACTTCGTCGCCTTCATCCACTTCCTCCACTTCATGCACTTCGTGCACTTCGTCCACTTCATCAACTTTGTCCACTTTGTCAACTTCGTCCACTTCGTCCACTTACTCATCTTCCTCCACTTCGTCCCCTTCCTCCACTTCCTCCAATTCCTCCACTTCCTCAACTTCCTCCACTTCGTCCACCTCGTCCACTTCCTCCACTTCGTCAACTTCGTCCACTGCGTGAACTTCGTCCACTTCGTCAATTTCGGCAACTTCGTCCCCTTCGTCCCCTTCGTCCACTTCATCCACTTCCTGCACTTCCTCCACTTCATCGACTTAGTCCACTTCCTCCACTTCCTTCACTTCGTCACTTTCGTCCACTTCGGCCACTTCCTCCATTTCCTCCACTTCCTGCCCTTCGTCCACTTTCTCCACTTCCTCCACTTCGTCAACTTCGCCCACTTCGTCCACTTTGTCAACTTCGCCAACTTCGTCCACTTCCTCAATTTCCTCCACTTCCTGCCCTTCGTCCACTTTCCCCACTTCCTCCACTTCGTCAACTTCGCCCACATCGTCCACTTTGTCAACTTCGCCAACTTCCTCCACTTCCTCTACTTCAACCATTTCCTTCACTTCCTCCATTTTGTCCACTTCGTCCACCTCGTCCACTTCGTACACTTCGTCCACCTCGTCCACTTCGTACACTTCGTACACTTCGTCCACTTCGTCCACTTCGTCCACTTCGTCCACTTCGTCAACTTCGTCCACATCGTCTACTTCGTCCACTTCGTCAACTTCTTTCTCTTCGTCAACTTCCTCCACTTCCTTCTCTTCTTCCACTTCCTCCACTTCTTCTTCCACTTCATGCACTTCATCCACATCCTCCACTTCCGTCACTTCCTCCCCTTCCTCTACTTCGTCCACTTCGTCCACTTCGTCCACTTCGTCCACTTCGTCCACTTCGTCAACTTCGTCCACTTCGTCAACTTCGTCCACTTCCTCAACTTCCTCCACTTCGTCCACTTCGTCCACTTCGTCAACCACTTCCTGCACTTCCTCCACTTCGTCTACTTCGTCCACTTCCTCCTCTTCCTCCACTTCCTCCACCTTCTCCACCTCCTCCCCCACCTCCACTTCCTCCCCTTCTTCTACTTCGTCAACTTCATCCACTTCGTCCACTTCCTCTACTTCCTCCACTTCCTCCACTTCCTCCACTTCATCCACTTCGTCCACTTCGTAAACTTCTTCCACTTCGTCCACTTCGTCAACTTCGTCCACATCGTCTACTTTGTCCACTTCGTCAACTTCGTCCACCTCGTCAACTTCCTTCTCTTTGTCAACTTCCTCCACTTCCTCCACTTCCTCCATTTCTTTTTCCACTTCGTCCACATCCTCCACTTCCGTCACTTCCTCCCCTTCCTCCACTTCGTCCACTTCGTCCACTTCGTCCACTTCGTCCACTTCCTCCCCTTCCTCTACTTCCTCCACGTCCTCCACTTCCTCCACTTCGTCAACTTCATCCACTTTCTCCACTTCCTGCCCTTCCTCCACTTCGTCCACTTCGTCAACTTCCTGCACTTCATCCACTTTGTCAACTTCGCCAACTTCGTCCAATTCGTCCACTTCCTCCACTTCATCCAGTTAGTCCACTTCCTCCCCTTCCTCCCCTTCCTCCACTTCCTCCATTTCCTCCACTTCCTCTACTTCCTCTACTTCCTCCACTTCCTCCACTTCCTCCACTTCCTCCACTTCCTCCACTTCCTCCACTTCCTCCACTTCCTCCACTTCCTCCACTTCCTCCCCATCCTCTACTTCCTCCACTTCCTCCACTTCTTCCACTTCGTCGCCTTCATCCACTTCCTCCACTTCTTGCACTTCGTGCACTTCGTCCACTTCATCAACTTTGTCCACTTTGTCAACTTCGTCCACTTCGTCCACTTAGTCATCTTCCTCCACTTCGTCCCCTACCTCCACTTCCTCCAATTCCTCCACTTCCTCAACTTCCTCCACTTCGTCCACCTCGTCCACTTCCTCCACTTCGTCAACTTCGTCCACTGCGTGAACTTCGTCCACTTCGTCAATTTCGGCAACTTCGTCCCTTCGTCCACTTCATCCACTTCCTGCACTTCCTCCACTTCATCCACTTAGTCCACTTCCTCCACTTCCTTCACTTCGTCACTTTCGTCCACTTCGGCCACTTCCTCCATTTCCTCCACTTCCTGCCCTTCGTCCACTTTCTCCACTTCCTGCACTTCGTCAACTTCGCCCACTTCGTCCACTTTGTCAACTTCGCCAACTTCGTCCACTTCCTCAATTTCCTCCACTTCCAGCCCTTCGTCCACTTTCTCCACTTCCTCCACTTCGTCAACTTCGCCCACATCGTCCACTTTGTCAACTTTGCCAACTTCCTCCACTTCCTCTACTTCCACCACTTCTTCCTCTTCCTCCACTTCCTCCACCTTCGTCCACCTCGTCCACTTCGTACACTTCGTACACTTCATCCACTTCGTCCACTTCGTCCACTTCGTCCACTTCGTCAACTTCGTCCACATCGTCTACTTCGTCAACTTCTTTCTCTTCGTCAACTTCCTCCACTTCCTTCCCTTCTTCCACTTCCTCCACTTCTTCTTCCACTTCATGCGCTTCGTCAACATCCTCCACTTCCGTCACTTCCTCCCCTTCCTCTACTTCGTCCATTTCGTCCACTACGTCCACTTCGTCCACTTCGTCCACTTCGTCAACTTCGTCCACTTCGTCCACTTCGTCAACTTCGTCCACTTCCTCAACTTCCTCCACTTCGTCCACTTCTTCCACTTCGTCAACCACTTCCTGCACTTCCTCCACTTCGTCCACTTCGTCCACTTCCTCCTCTTCCTCCACTTCCTCCACCTTCTCCACCTCCTCCCCCACCTCCACTTCCTCCCCTTCTTCTACTTCGTCAACTTCATCCACTTCGTCCACTTCCTCTACTTCCTCCACTTCCTCCACTTCCTCCACTTCATCCACTTCGTCCACTTCGTAAACTTCTTCCACTTCGTCCACTTCGTCAACTTCGTCCACATCGTCTACTTTGTCCACTTCGTCAACTTCGTCCACCTCGTCAACTTCCTTCTCTTTGTCAACTTCCTCCACTTCCTCCACTTCCTCCATTTCTTTTTCCACTTCGTCCACATCGTCCACTTCCTCCACTTCGTCCACTTCCTCCACTTCGTCCACTTCCTCCACTTCGTGCACTTCCTCAACTTCGTCCACTTCCTCAACTTCCTCCACTTCGTCAACCACTTCCTGCACTTCGTCCACTTCGTCCACTTCCTCCTCTTCCTCCACTTCCTCCACCTTCTCCACCTCCTCCCCCACCTCCAATTCCTCCCCTTCTTCTAGTTCGCCAACTTCATCCACTTCGTGCACTTCCTCAACTTCGTCCACTTCCTCAACTTCCTCCACTTCGTCCACTTCGTCCACTTCGTCAACCACTTCCTGCACTTCGTCCACTTCGTCCACTTCGTCCACTTCGTCCACTTCGTCCACTTCCTCCTCTTCCTCCACTTCCTCCACCTTCTCCACCTCCTCCCCCACCTCCACTTCCTCCCCTTCTTCTAGTTCGTCAACTTCATCCACTTCGTCCACTTCCTCTACTTCCTCCACTTCCTCCACTTCCTCCACTTCCTCCACTTCATCCACTTCGTCCACTTCGTAAACTTCTTCCACTTCGTCCACTTCGTCAACTTCGTCCATATCGTCTACTTTGTCCACTTCGTCAACTTCGTCCACCTCGTCAACTTCCTTCTCTTTGTCAACTTCCTCCACTTCCTCCACTTGCTACCTTTCTTCCACTTCCTCCATTTCTTTTTCCACTTCGTCCACATCGTCCACTTCCTACACTTCGTCCACTTCCTCCACTTCGTCCACTTCCTCCACTTCGTGCACTTCCTCAACTTCGACCACTTCCTCAACTTCCTCCATTTCCTTCACTTCGTCCACTTCGTCAACCACTTCATGCTCTTCGTCCACTTCGTCCACTTCGTGCACTTCCTCCACCTTCTCCACCTCCTCCCCTTCCTCCACTTCCTCCCCTTCTTCTACTTCGTCCACTTCGTCCACCTCGTCCACTTCCTCCAATTCCTCCACTTCGTCAGCTTTGTCCACTTCGTCCAATTTGTAAACTTCGCCAACTTCGTCCACTTCCTTCACTTCGTCCACTTCGTCCACTTCGTCCACTTGATCTACTTAGTCCACTACTTAGTCCACTTCGTCAACTTCATCCACTTTCTCCACTTCCTGCCCTTCCTGCACTTCGTCCACTTCGTCAACTTCCTGCACTTCGTCCACTTTGTCCACTTCGCCAACTTCGTCCAATTCGTCCACTTCCTCCACTTCATCCACTTAGTCCACTTCTTCCCCTTCCTCCAACTTCCTCCCCTTCCTCCACTTCCTCCATTTCCTCCACTTCCTCTACTTCCTCTTCTTCCTCCCTTTCCTCCACTTCCTCCACTTCCTCCACTTCCTCCACTTCCTCCACTTCCTCCACTTCCTCCACTTCCTCCCCTTCCTCTACTTCCTCCACTTCCTCCATTTCCTCCACTTCGTCGCCTTCATCCACTTCCTCCACTTCTTGCACTTCGTGCACTTCGTCCACTTCGTCAACTTTGTCCACTTTGTCAACTTCGTCCACTTCGTCCACTTCCTCATCTTCCTCCACTTTTTCCCCTTCCTCCACTTCCTCCAATTCCTCCACTTCCTCAACTTCCTCCACTTCGTCCACCTCGTCCACTTCCTCCACTTCGTCAACTTCGTCCACTGCGTGAACTTCGTCCACTTCGTCAATTTCGGCCCTTTCGTCCCTTTCGTCCCCTTCGTCCACTTCATCCACTTCCTGCACTTCCTCCACTTCATCCACTTAGTCCACTTCCTCCACTTCCTTCACTTCGTCACTTTCGTCCACTTCGGCCACTTCCTCCATTTCCTCCACTTCCTGCCCTTCGTCCACTTTCTCCACTTCCTCCACTTCGTCAACTTCGCCCACTTCGTCCACTTTGTCAACTTCGCCAACTTCGTCCACTTCCTCAATTTCCTCCACTTCCTGCCCTTCGTCCACTTTCTCCACTTCCTCCACTTCGTCAACTTCGCCCACATCGTTCACTTTGTCAACTTCGCCAACTTCCTCCACTTCCTCTACTTCCACCACTTCCTTCACTTCCTCCATTTTGTCCACTTCGTTCACCTCGTCCACTTCGTACACTTCGTCAACCTCGTCCACTTCGTACACTTCGTACACTTCATCCACTTCGTCCACTTCGTCCACTTCGTCAACTTCGTCCACATCGTCTACTTCGTCAACTTCTTTCTCTTCGTCAACTTCCTCCACTTCCTTCCCTTCTTCCACTTCCTCCACTTCTTCTTCCACTTCATGCACTTCGTCCACATCCTCCACTTCCGTCACTTCCTCCCCTTCCTCTACTTCGTCCACTTCGTCCACTTCGTCCACTTCGTCCACTTCGTCCACTTCGTCAACTTCGTCCACTTCGTCCACTTCGTCAACTTCGTCCACTTCCTCAACTTCCTCCACTTCGTCCACTTCGTCCACTTCGTCCACTTCGTCAACCACTTCCTGCACTTCGTCCACTTCCTCCTCTTCCTCCACTTCCTCCACCTTCTCCACCTCCTCCCCCACCTCCACTTCCTCCCCTTCTTCTAGTTCGTCAACTTCATCCACTTCGTCCACTTCCTCTACTTCCTCCACTTCCTCCACTTCATCCACTTCGTCCACTTCGTAAACTTCTTCCACTTCGTCCACTTCGTCAACTTCGTCCACATCGTCTACTTTGTCCACTTCGTCAACTTCGTCCACCTCGTCAACTTCCTTCTCTTTGTCAACTTCCTCCACTTCCTCCACTTCCTACCTTTCTTCCACTTCCTCCATTTCTTTTTCCACTTCGTCCACATCGTCCACTTCCTCCACTTCGTCCACTTCCTCCACTTCGTGCACTTCCTCAACTTCGACCACTTCCTCAACTTCCTCCACTTCCTTCACTTCGTCCACTTCGTCAACCACTTCATGCTCTTCGTCCACTTCGTGCACTTCCTCCTCTTCCTCCACTTCCTCCACCTTCTCCACCTCCTCCCCTTCCTCCACTTCCTCCCCTTCTTCTACTTCGTCCACTTCGTCCACCTCGTCCACTTCCTCCACTTCCTCCACTTCGTCAACTTTGTCCACTTCCTTCACTTCCTCCACTTCGTCCACTTCGTCCACTTGATCTACTTAGTCCACTACTTAGTCCACTTCGTAAACTTCATCCACTTTCTCCACTTCTTGCCCTTCCTGCACTTCGTCCACTTCGTCAACTTCCTGCACTTCGTCAACTTTGTCCACTTCGCCAACTTCGTCCAATTCGTCCACTTCCTCCACTTCATCCACTTAGTCCACTTCTTCCCCTTCCTCCACTTCCTCCCCTTCCTCCACTTCCTCCATTTCCTCCACTTCCTCTACTTCCTCCACTTCCTCCACTTCCTCCACTTCCTCCACTTCCTCCACTTCCTCCACTTCCTCCCCTTCCTCTACTTCCTCCACTTCCTCCACTTCGTCGCCTTCATCCACTTCCTCCACTTCTTGCACTTCGTGCACTTCGTCCACTTCGTCAACTTTGTCCACTTTGTCAACTTCGTCCACTTCGTCCACTTCCTCATCTTCCTCCACTTTTTCCCCTTCCTCCACTTCCTCCAATTCCTCCACTTCCTCAACTTCCTCCACTTCCTCAACTTCCTCCACTTCGTCCACCTCCTCCACTTCCTCCACTTCCTCCACTTCGTCCACTTTGTCAACTTCGCCAACTTCGTCCAATTCATCCACTTACTCCACTTCATCCACTTCCTCCACTTCATCCACTTAGTCCACTTCGTCCACTTCATCAACTTCGTCCACTTCCTCCACTTCGTCACTTTCGTCCACTTCGTCCACTTCGTTAACTTCCTCTACTTCTTCCAATTCGTCCACTTCCTCTAGTTTCTCCACTTCCTCCACTTCCTCCACTTCCTCCACTTCCTCCACTTCTTGCACTTAAGCCACTTTGTCCACTTCGTCAATTTTGTCCACTTCGTCAACTTCGTCCACTTCCTCATCTTCCTCCACGTCATCCGCTTCGTCCACTTCTTCTTCCGCTTTTTCCACTTCCTCCACTTCCTCCCCTTCCTGTACTTCCTCCACTTCCTCCACTTCGTCAACTTCATCCACTTCTTGCACTTCGTCCACTTTGTGCACTTCGTCCACTTCATCATCTTCCTCCACCTCGTCCACTTCCTCCACTTCCTCCACTTCCTCCACTTCCTCCACTTCCTCTACTTCCTCCACTTCCTCCACTTCCTCCACTTCGTCCACTTCCTCCACTTCGTCAACTTCGTCCACTTCCTCCACTTTGTGAACTTCGCCAACTTCGTCCACTTGCTCCACTTCCTGCACTTCGTCCACTTCCTCCACTTCGTCCACTTAGTCCACTTCGTCTACTTCGTCCACTTAGTCCACATCATCATCTTCGTCAACTTCGTCCACTTCGTCCATATCGTCCACTTCTTCTTCCACTTGTTCTACTTCGTCATCTTCATTAACTTCGTCCACTTCGTCATCTTCGTCATCTTCATTAACTTCGTCCACTTCGTCCACTTCGTCATCTTCGTCAACTTTGTTCACTTCGTCATCTTCGTCAACTTTGTTCACTTCGTCATCTTCGTCAACTTTGTCCACTTCGTCCACTGCTTCTTCCACTTCCTCCACTTCTTCCACTTCCTCCACATCCTCCACTTCCTCCACTTCCTATACTTCCACCACTTCGTCCACCTGGTCCACTCCCTCCACCTTCTCCACTTCCTCGACATCTTCCACTTCCTCCACTTCCTCCACTTCCTCCATTTCGTCCACCTCGTCCACTTAGTCCACTCCGACCACTTCCTCCACTTCCTCCACTTCGTCCCCTTCCTCGTCTTCCTTCACTTCTTCTTCCACTTCGTCCAAATCGTCCACTTGCTCCAGTTCCTCCACTTCCTCCCCTTCCTCTACTTCCTCCACTTCCTCCACTTCGTCCACTTCGTCAATTTCTTCCAGTTCATCCACTTCTTGCACTTCGTCCACTTAGTCCACTTTGTCCACTTCGTCAACTTTGTCCACTTCGTCAACTTCCTCCACTTCCTGATCTTCCTCCACTTCCTCCCCTTCCTCCACTTCCTCCGCTTCCTCCACTTCGTCACTTTCGTCCACTTCGTCAACTTCGTCCACTTCGTCAACTTCGACCACTTCGTCAACTTCGTCCACTTCCTCCACTTCCTCCAGTTCCTCAGCTTCCTCCACTTCGTCCATTTAGTCCACATCGTCACCTTCGTCAACTTCGTCCCCTTCGTCCACTTCGTCCATTTCGACCACTTCTTTTTCCACTTGTTCTACTTCGTCAACTTCATCCACTTCGTCCACTTCATCCACTTCCTCCACTTTCTCCACTTCGTCAACTTCCTCCACTTCGTCCACTTTGTCAACTTCGCCAACTTTGTCAAATTCGACCACTTCTGCCACTTCATCCACTTAGTCCACTTCGTCCACTTCGTCAACTTCATCCACTTCATCCACTTCTTGCACTTCGTCCACTCTTTCCACTTCGTCCACTTCGTCAACTTTGTCCACTTCGTTAACTTCGTCCACTTTCTCATCTTCCTCCACGTCCTCTCCTTCCTCCACTTCCTCCACTTCCTCTACTTCCTCCACTTCGTCACTTTCGTCCACTTCGTCCACTTCGTCAACTTCGACCACTTCGTCAACTTCCTCCACTTCTTCCACTTCGTCCACTTCCACCACTTCCTCCAGTTCCTCCACTTCCTCCACTTCGTCCACTTAGTCCACATCGTCACCTTCGTCAACTTCGTCCACTTCGTCCACTTCTTCTTACACTTGTTCTACTTCGTCAACTTCCTCCACTTCGTCAACTTTGTTCACTTCGTCATCTTCGTCAACTTTGTCCACTTCGTCCACTGCTTCTTCCGCTTCCTCCACTTCTTCCACTTCCTCCACATCCTCCACTTCCTCCACTTCCTCTACTTCCACCACTTCGTCCACCTGGTCCACTCCCTCCACCTCCTCCACTTCCTCGACTTCTTCCATTTCCTCCACTTCCTCCACTTCCTCCACTTCCTCCTCTTAGTCCACTCCGACCACTTCCTCCACTTCCTCCACTTCGTCTATTTTGCCCACTTCCTCCACTTCGTCCCCTTCCTCGTCTTCCTTCACTTCTTCTTCCATTTCGTCCAAATCGTCCACTTCCTCCAGTTCCTCCACTTCCTCCTCTTCCTCTACTTCCTCCACTTCCTCCACTTCGTCCACTTCGTTAACTTCGTCCACTTCGTCAACTTCGTCCCCTTCGTCCCCTTCGTCCACTTCGTCCATTTCGTCCACTTCTTTTTCCACTTGTTCTACTTCGTCAACTTCATCCACTTCGTCCACTTCATCCACTTCCTCCACTTTCTCCACTTCGTCAACTTCCTCCACTTCGTCCACTTTGTCAACTTCGCCAACTTTGTCAAATTCGACCACTTCCTCCACTTCATCCACTTCCTCCACTTCATCCACTTAGTCCACTTCGTCCACTTCGTCAACTTCATCCACTTCATCCACTTCTTGCACTTCGTCCACTCTTTCCACTTCGTCCACTTCGTCAACTTTGTCCACTTCGTTAACTTCGTCCACTTTCTCATCTTCCTCCACGTCCTCTCCTTCCTCCACTTCCTCCACTTCCTCTACTTCCTCCACTTCGTCACTTTCGTCCACTTCGTCCACTTCGTCAACTTCGACCACTTCGTCAACTTCCTCCTTTTCTTCCACTTCGTCCACTTCCACCACTTCCTCCAGTTCCTCCACTTCCTCCACTTCGTCCACTTAGTCCTCATCGTCACCTTCGTCAACTTCGTCCACTTCGTCCACTTCTTCTTACACTTGTTCTACTTCGTCAACTTCCTCCACTTCGTCCACTTTGTCAACTTCGCCAACTTCGTCCAATTCATCCACTTACTCCACTTCATCCACTTGCTCCACTTCATCCACTCAGTCCACTTCGTCCACTTCATCAACTTCGTCCACTTCCTCCACTTCGTCACTTTCATCCACTTCGTCCACTTCGTTAACTTCCTCTACTTCTTCCATTTCGTCCACTTCCTCTAGTTTCTCCACTTCCTCCACTTCCTCCACTTCCTCCACTTCCTCCACTTCTTGCACTTAAGCCACTTTGTCCACTTCGTCCACTTCGTCAACTTTGTCCACTTCGTCAACTTCGTCCACTTCCTCATCTTCCTCCACTTCATCCGCTTCGTCCACTTCGTCCACTTCATCCACTTCCTCCACTTCCTCTCCACTTCGTCACTTTCGTCCACTTCGTCCAGTTCGTCAACTTCTTCTTCCGCTTTTTCCACTTCTTCCACTTCCTCCACTTCCTCCCCTTCCTCCCCTTCCTCCACTTCTTCCACTTCCTCTACTTCCTCCACTTCCTCCACTTCTTCCACTTCCTCCACTTCCTCCCCTTCCGCCACTTCATCCACTTCCTCCACTTCCTCCGCTTAGTCCACTTAGTCAACTTCTTCACTTCCTCGACTTCGTCCACTTCGTCAACTTCGACCACTTCGTCAACTTCCTCCACTTCTTCCTTTTCCTCCACTTGCTCCACTTCCTCCACTTCCTCCACTTGATCCAGTTCCTCCACTTCCTCCACTTCCTCCACTTAGTCCACATCATCATCTTCGTCAAATTCGTCCACTTCGTCCATTTCATCCACTTCTTTTTCCACTTGTTCTACTTCGTCATCTTCATTAACTTCGTCCACTTCGTCCACTTCGTCATCTTTGTTCACTTCGTCATCTTCGTCAACTTTGTTCACTTCGTCATCTTCGTCAACTTTGTCCACTTCGTCCACTGCTTCTTCCGCTTCCTCCACTTCTTCCACTTCCTCCACATCCTCCACTTCCTCCACTTCCTCTACTTCCACCACTTCGTCCACCTGGTCCAGTCCCTCCACCTCCTCCACTTCCTCGACTTCTTCCACTTCCTCCACTTCCTCCACTTCCTCCACTTAGTCCACTCCGACCACTTCCTCCACTTCCTCCACTTCGTCTATTTTGCCCACTTCCTCCACGTCCTCCACTTCGTCCCCTTCCTCGTCTTCCTTCACTTCTTCTTCCACTTCGTCCAAATCGTCCAGTTCCTCCAGTTCCTCCACTTCCTCCCCTTCCTCTACTTCCTCCACTTCCTCCACTTCGTCCACTTCGTCAATTTCTACCAGTTCATCCACTTCCTGCACTTCGTCCACTTAGTCCACTTTGTCCACTTCGTCAACTTCCTCCACTTCCTGATCATCCTCCACTTCCTGCCCTTCCTCCACTTCCTCCACTTCGTCACTTTCATCCACTTCGTCAACTTCGTCCACTTCGTCAACTTCGACCACTTCGTCAACTTCGTCCACTTCCTCCACTTCCTCCAGTTCCTCAGCTTCCTCCACTTCGTCCATTTAGTCCACATCGTCACCTTCGTCAACTTCGTCCCCTTCGTCCACTTCGTCCATTTCGTCCACTTCTTTTTCCACTTGTTCTACTTCGTCAACTTCATCCACTTCGTCCACTTCATCCACTTCCTCCACTTTCTCCACTTCGTCAACTTCCTCCACTTCATCCACTTTGTCAACTTCGCCAACTTTGTCAAATTCGTCCACTTCCTCCACTTTATCCACTTCCTCCACTTCATCCACTTCCTCCACTTCATCCACTTAGTCCACTTCGTCCACTTCGTCAACTTCATCCACTTCATCCACTTCTTGCACTTCGTCCACTCTGTCCACTTCGTCCACTTCGTCAACTTTGTCCACTTCGTTAACTTCGTCCACTTTATCATCTTCCTCCTCTTCCTCCCCTTCCTCCACTTCCTCCACTTCCTGTACTTCCTCCACTTCGTCACTTTCGTCCACTTCGACCACTTCGTCAACTTCCTCCACTTCTTCCACTTCGTCCACTTCCACCACTTCCTCCAGTTCCTCCACTTCCTCCACTTCGTCCACTTTGTCCACTTTGTCAACTTCGCCAGCTTCGTCCAATTCGTCCACTTCCTCCACTTCATCCACTTCCTCCACTTCATCCATTTAGTCCACTTCGTCCACTTTGTCAACTTATTCCACTTCCTCCACTTCGTCACTTTCATCCACTTCGTCAACTTCGCCCACCTCGTCAACTTCGTCCACTTCCTCCACTTCGTCACTTTCGTCCACTCCGTCTACTTTGTCCACTTCGTGAACTTCATCAACTTCCTCCACTTCATCCACTTAGTCCACTTCCTCCACTTACTCCACTTCATCCTTTTCGTCCACTTCGTGCACTTCGTCATCTTCGTCAACTTTATCCACTTTGTCATCTTCGTCAACTTTGTCCACTTCTTCTTCCGCTTCTTCCACTTCCTCCACTTCCTCTAATTCCGCCACTTCGTCCACCTCATCCAGTCCCTTCACCTCCTCCACTTCCTCGACTTCTTCCACTTCCTCCACTTCCTCCACTTCCTCCACTTCCTCCACTTAGTCCACTTCGACCACTTCCTCCACTTCCTCAACTTCGTCCATTTCGTCCACTTCGTCAACTTCGTCCACCTCTTCCACTTCGTCAACTTCCTCCACATCCTCCACTTCCTCCACTTCCTCCATTTCCTCCACTTCGTGCCCTTCCTCCACTTTCTCCACTTCCTGCCCTTCCTCCACTTCGTCCACTTCGTCCACTTCGTCAACTTCCTGCACTTCGTCCACTTTGTCAACTTCGCCGACTTCGTCCAATTCGTCCACTTCCTCCACTTCCTCCACTTCGTCCACTTCGTCCCCTTCCTCCACTTTGTCCACTTCCTCCACTTCCTCTACTTCCTCTACTTCCTCCACTTCCTCCCCTTCCTCCACTTCCTTCACTTCCTCCATTTCCTGCACTTCGTCAACTTCCTCCACTTCCCGCCCCTCCACACTTTCTCGACTTCCTCCACTTTCTCCACTTCGTCCCCTTCCTCCTCTTCCTCCACTTCTTCTTCCACTTCGTCCACATCGTCCACTTCCTCCACTTCCTCCACTTCGTCAACTTCATCCACTTTCTCCACTTCCTGCCCTTCCTCCACTTCGTCCACTTCGTCAACTTCCTACACTTCGTCCACTTTGTCAACTTCGCCAACTTCGTCCACTTTGTCAACTTCGCCAACTTCGTCCACTTCGTCCACTTCCTCCATATCCTCCACTTCCTGCCCTTCGTCCACTTTCTCCACTTCCTCCACTTCGTCAAGTTCGCCCACATCGTCCACTTTGTCAACTTCGCCAACTTCCTCCACTTCCTCTACTTCCACCACTTCGTTCACTTCCTCCATTTTGTCCACTTCGTCCACCTCGTCCATTTCGTACACTTCGTCAACCTCGTCCACTTCGTACACTTCGTCCACTTAGTACACTTCGTCCACTTCGTCCACTTCGTCCACTTCGTAAACTTCGTCCACATCGTCTACTTCCTCCACTTCGTCCACTTCCTGCTCTTCCTCCACTTCCTCCACCTTCTCCACCTCCTCCCTATCCTCCACTTCCTCCCCTTCTTCTACTTCGTCAACTTCATCCACTTCGTCCACTTCCTCTACTTCCTCCACTTCCTCCACTTCCTCCACTTCATCCACTTCGTCCACTTCGTAAACTTCTTCCACTTCGTCCACTTCGTCAACTTCGTCCACATCGTCTACTTTGTCCACTTCGTCAACTTCGTCCACCTCGTCAACTTCCTTCTCTCTGTCAACTTCCTCCACTTCCTACCTTTCTTCCACTTCCTCCATTTCTTTTTCCACTTCGTCCACATCCTCCACTTCCTCCCCTTCCTCCACTTCGTCCACTTTATCCACTTCATCCACTTCGTGCACTTCGTCAACTTCGTCCACTTCCTCAACTTGCTCCACTTCGTTCACTTCGTCCACTTCGTCAACCACTTCATGTACTTCGTCCACTTCCTCCACTTCGTCCACTTAGTCCACTTCCTCCCCTTCCTCCACTTCCTCCCCTTCCTCCACTTCTTCCACTTCCTCTACTTCCTCGACTTCCTCCACTAACTCCACTTCCTCCACTTCCTCCACTTCCTGCACTTCCTCCACTTCCTCCACTTCCTCCACTTCCTCCACTTCCTCCACTTCCTCCACTTCCTCTACTTCCTCCACTTCCTCCACTTCCTCCACTTCGTCCACTTCGTCGCCTTCATCCACTTCCTCCACTTCTTGCACTTCGTGCACTTCGTCCACTTCGTCAACTTTGTCCACTTTGTCAACTTCGTCCACTTCCTCCACTTCCCCATCTTCCTCCACTTCGTCACCTTCCTCCACTTCCTCCAATTCCTCCACTTCCTCAACTTCCTCCACTTCGTCCACCTCGTCCACTTCCTCCACTTCGTCCACTGCGTGAACTTCGTCCACTTCGTCAATTTCGGCAACTTCGTCCCCTTCGTCCCCTTCGTCCACTTCATCCACTTCCTCCACTTCCCCCACTTCACCCACTTAGTGCACTTCCTCCACTTCCTCCACTTCCTTCACTTCGTCACTTTCTTCCACTTCGACCACTTCCTCCACTTCCTGACCTTCGTCCACTCTCTCCATTTCCTCCACTTCGTCAACTTCGCCCACTTCGTCCACTTTGTCAACTTCGCCAACTTCGTCCACTTCGTCCACTTCCTCCATTTCCTCCACTTCCTGCCCTTCGTCCACTTTCTCCACTTCCTCCACTTCGTCAAGTTCGCCCACATCGTCCACTTTGTCAACTTCGCCAACTTCCTCCACTTCCTCTACTTCCACCACTTCCTTCACTTCCTCCATTTTGTCCACTTCGTCCACCTCGTCCACTTCGTACACTTCGTCCACTTCGTCCACTTCGTACACTTCGTCCACTTCGTCCATTTCGTCCACTTCGTCAACTTCGTCCACATCGTCTACTTCGTCCACTTCGTCAACTTCGTCCACATCGTCAACTTCGTCCACTTCGTCGACCTCGTCCACTTCGTCAACTTCTTTCTCTTCGTCAACTTCCTCCACTTCCTTCCCTTCTTCCACTTCGTACACTTCGTCCACCTCGTCCACTTCGTCCACTTCGTCCACTTCGTCAACTTCGTCCACATCGTCTACTTCGTCAACTTCGTCAACTTCGTCCACATCGTCAACTTCGTCCACTTCGTCGACCTCGTCAACTTCTTCAACTTCTTTCTCTTCGTTAACTTCCTCCACTTCCTTCCCTTCTTCCACTTCCTCCACTTCTTCTTCCACTTCGTGCACTTCGTGCACTTCGTCCACATCCTCCACTTCCGCCACTTCCTCCCCTTCCTCCACTTCGTCCACTTCGTCCACTTCGTCCACTTCGTCCACTTCGTCCACTTCGTCCACTTCGTCCACTTCGTCCACTTCGTCCACTTCGTCCACTTCGTCCACTTCGTCCACTTCCTCCACTTCGTCCACTTCGTCCACTTCGTCCACTTCGTCCACTTCGTCCACTTCCTCAACTTCCTCCACTTCCTCCACTTCGTCAACCACTTCCTCCACTTCGTCAACCACTTCCTGCACTTCCTCCACTTCGTCCACTTCGTCCACTTCCTACTCTTCCTCCACTTCCTGCACCTTCTCCACCTCCTCCCCCTCCTCCACTTCTTCCCCTTCTTCTACTTCGTCAACTTCATCCACTTCGTCCACTTCCTCTACTTCCTCCACTTCCTCCGCTTCCTCCACTTCATCCACTTCGTCCACTTCGTAAACTTCTTCCACTTCGTCAACTTCGTCCACATCGTCTACTTTGTCCACTTCGTCCACTTCATCCACTTCGTCCACTTCGTTCACTTCGTCCACTTCATTCACTTCGTCCACTTCGTCCACTTCCTCAACTTCCTCCACTTCCTCCACTTCGTCAACCACTTCCTCCACTTCGTCAACGACTTCCTACACTTCCTCCACTTCGTCCACTTCGTCCACTTCCTACTCTTCCTCCACTTCCTGCACCTTCTCCACCTCCTCCCCCTCCTCCACTTCCTCCCCTTCTTCTACTTCGTCAACTTCATCCACTTCGTCCACTTCCTCTACTTCCTCCACTTCCTCCACTTCCTCCACTTCATCCACTTCGTCCACTTCGTAAACTTCTTCCACTTCGTCCACTTCGTCAACTTCGTCCACATCGTCTACTTTGTCCACTTCGTCAACTTCGTCCACCTCGTCAACTTCCTTCTCTTTGTCAACTTCCTCCACTTCCTACCTTTCTTCCACTTCCTCCATTTCTTTTTCCACTTCGTCCACATCCTCCCCTTCCTCCCCTTCGTCCACTTCGTCCACTTTGTCCACTTCGTCCACTTCGTGCACTTCGTCAACTTCGTCCACTTCCTCAACTTGCTCCATTTCGTTCACTTCGTCCACTTCGTCCACTTCGTCAACCACTTCATGCACTTCGTCCACTTCCTCCACTTCGTCCACTTCGTGCACTTCCTCCTCTTCCTCCACTTCCTCCACCTTCTCCACCTCCCCCCTTCCTCCACTTCCTCCCCTTCTGCTACTTCGTCCACTTCATCCACTTCGTCCACCTCGTCCACTTCCTCTACTTCCTCCACTTCGTCACCTTTGTCCACTTCGTCCAATTTGTAAACTTCGCCAACTTCGTCCACTTCCTTCACTTCCTCCACTTCCTCCACTTCGTCCTCTTGATCCACTTAGTCCACTACTTAGTCCACCTCGTCAACTTCGTCAAATTCCTCCACTTCCTCCGCTTCCTCTTCGTCCACATTGTCCACTTCCCCCACTTCCTCCACTTCCTCCACTTCCTCCACTCCTCCACCTCCTCCACTTCCTCTTCTTCGTCCACTTAATCCACTTCCTCCCCTTCCTCTCCACTTCCTCCATTTCCTCCACTTGCTCCACTTCCTCCATTTCCTCCACTTCGTCAACTTCGTCCACTTCCTCGACTTCCTCATCTTCCTCCACTTCCTCCCCTTCCTCCACTCCCTCCACTTTGTCTCTTTCGTCCACTTCGTCCACTTCGTCAACTTCCTCAACTTCTTCCACTTCGTTCACTTCGTCCACTTCGTCAACCACTTCATGCACTTCGTCCACTTCCTCCACTTCGTCCACTTCGTGCACTTCCTCCTCTTCCTCCACTTCCTCCACCTTCTCCACCTCCTCCCCTTCCTCCACTTCCTCCCCTTCTTCTACTTCGTCCACTTCGTCCACTTCGTCCACATTGTCCACTTCCCCCACTTCCTCCACTTCCTCCACTCCTCCACTTCCTCCACTTCCTCCACTTCATCCACTTAATCCACTTCCTCCCCTTCCTCCACTTCCTCCCCTTCCTCCACTTCCTCCCCTTCCTCCACTTCCTCTATTTCCTCCACTTCCTCCACTTCCTCCATTTCCTCCACTTCGTCAACTTCGTCCACTTCCTCGACTTCCTCATCTTCCTCCACTTCCTCCCCTTCCTCCACTACCTCCACTTTGTCACTTTCGTCCACTTCGTCCACTTCGTCCACTTCGACCACTTCGTCAACTTCCTCCACTTCTTCCACTTCGTCCACTTCATCCACTTAGTCCACTTCCTCAACTTCCTCCACTTTGTCCACTTTGTCAACTTCGCCAGCTTCGTCCAATTCGTCCACTTCCTCCACTTCATCCACTTCCTCCACTTCATCCACTTAGTCCACTTCGTCCACTTTGTCAACTTCGTCCACTTCCTCCACTTCGTCACTTTCGTCCACTTCGTCAACTTCGCCCACCTCGTCAACTTCGTCCACTTCCTCTACTTCGTCACTTTCGTCCACTTCGTCTACTTTGTCCACTTCGCCACTTCATCAACTTCCTCCACTTCATCCACTTAGTCCACTTCCTCCACTTACTCCACTTCGTCCTTTTCGTCCACTTCGTGCACTTCGTCCACTTCGTCATTTCGTCAACTTTGTCCACTTCGTCATCTTCGTCAACTTTGTCCACTTCGTCCACTTCTTCTTCCGCTTCTTCCACTTCTTCCACTTCCTCCACTTCCTCTAATTCCGCCACTTCATGCACCTCATCCAGTCCCTTCACCTCCTCCAATTCCTCGACTTCTTCCACTTCCTCCACTTCCTCCACTTCCTCCACTTCCTCCACTTAGTCCACTTCGACCACTTCCTCCACTTCCTCCACTTCGTCCATTTCGTCCACTTCGTCAACTTCGTCCACTTCGTCAACTTCGTCCACTTCTTCCACTTTGTCAACTTCCTCCACATCCTCCACTTCCTCCACTTCCTCCATTTCCTCCATTTCCTGCCCTTCCTCCACTTTATCCACTTCCTGCCCTTCCTCCACTTCGTCCACTTCGTCAACTTCCTGCACTTCGTCCACTTTGTCAACTTCGCCGACTTCGTCCAATTCGTCCACTTCCTCCACTTCGTCCATTTTGTCCACTTCGTCCCCTTCCTCCACTTCGTCCACTTCCTCCACTTCCTCTACTTCCTCTACTTCCTCCACTTCGTCCACTTCCTCCACTTCCTTCACTTCCTCCATTTCCTCCACTTCGTCAACTTCCTCCACTTCCCGCCCCTCCACTCTTTCTCCACTTCCTCCACTTTCTCCACTTCGTCCCCTTCATCCTCTTCCTCCACTTCTTCTTCCACTTCGTCCACATCGTCCACTTCCTCCACTTCCTCCACTTCCTCCATTTCCTCCCCTTCCTCTACTTCCTCCATCTCCTCCACTTCCTCCACTTCCTCCACTTCGTCAACTTCATCCACTTTCTCCACTTCCTGACCTTCCTCCACTTCGTCCACTTCGTCAACTTCCTGCACTTCGTCCACTTTGTCAACTTCGCCAACTTCGTCCAATTCGTCCACTTCCTCCACTTCATCCACTTAGTCCACTTCCTCCCCTTCCTCCACTTCCTCCCCTTCCTCCACTTCCTCCATTTCCTCCACTTCCTCTACTTCCTCTACTTCCTCCACTTCCTCCACTTCCTCCACTTCCTCCACTTCCTCCACCTTCTCCACTACCTCCACTTCCTCAACTTCCTCCACTTCCTCCACTTCCTCGCCTTCCTCTACTTCTTCTACTTCGTCCACTTCCTCCACTTCCTCCACTTCGTCCACTTGATCCACTTAGTCCACTACTTAGTCCACCTCGTCAACTTCGTCAAATTCCTCCACTTCCCCCGCTTCCTCTTCGTCCACACTGTCCACTTCCCCCACTTCCTCCACTTCCTCCTCTTCCTTCACTCCTCCACTTCCTCCACTTCTTCCACTTCATCCACTTAATCCACTTCCTCCCCTTTCTCCACTTCCTCCCCTTCCTCCACTTCCTCCATTTCCTCCACTTCCTCTACTTCCTCTACTTCCTCCACTTCCTCCACTTACTTCACTTCTTCCACTTCTTCCACTTCCTCCACTTACTCCACTTCCTCCACTTCCTCCCCTTCCTCTACTTCCTCCACTTCCTCCGCTTCATCCACTTCATCCACTTCGTCGCCTTCATCCACTTCCTCCACTTCTTGCACTTCGTCCACTTCGTCCACTTCGTCAACTTTGTCCACTTTGTCAACTTCGTCCACTTCCTCCACTTCCTAATCTTCCTCCACTTCGTCCCCTTCCTCCACTTCTTCCAATTCCACCACTTGCTCAACTTCCTCCACTTTGTCCACCTCGTCCACTTCCTCCACTTCGTCAACTTCGTCCACTGCGTGAACTTCGTCCACTTCGTCAATTTCGGCAACTTCGTCCCCTTTGTCCCCTTCATCCACTTCATCCACTTCATCCACTTCCTCCACTTCATCCACTTAGTCCACTTCCCCCACTTCCTTTACTTCGTCACTTACGTCCACGTCGGCCACTTCCTCCATTTCCTCCACTTCTTGCCCTTCGTCCACTTTCTCCACTTCCTCCACTTCGTCAACTTCGCCCACTTCGTCCACTTTGTCAACTTCGCCAACTTCGTCCACTTCCTCCATTTCGTCCACTTCCTGACCTTCGTCCACTTTCTCCACTTCCTCCACTTCGTCAACTTCGCCCACATCGTAAACTTTGTCAACTTCGCCAACTTCCTCCATTTCCTCTACTTCCACCACTTGATACAAGAAGGACTAGCACCATTGGACCTATCACAAGAGGAATGGCCAAAAAGCTCCAAGATGAGTATTCTCCCCAAGGTCAAATACTATTTGGTATTTTTGGATGGACAATTGGAGAACAAGAAGATGTTACAAAATTGCCAAAACATGGACAGGGGTAAAATGGACATTTACACATAAGAAGGGGTGTGCTTATCCTTCTATGGGGTGGCATTAGTAATTTTTCATTTTTCACATGTAAAATGCAATTGTCAACGTGTTTCATAAGGCTTTATAGAAGCCACACATTTAGCACATGATTAACATTTCAGATCTAAAGAAAACGTGTAAAAGGCTTGCTTCAACTTTGAGATTGATCTATAAAATCTCATAAGCAAAGATTGTAGCTCACTTTTGATGAATTGAGAGAATAGATTTGCTGATGCAATTTCCAGCTTCTTCTCCCACCGAAAGTCACCCCTGTGCTTCCTACCAAATCTCCTCTAGCTTCCTTCCATTGATGAAGGCCGTCTGAGCTAGCACCATTTCCCCAAAGCACCTCATCCAAACTCTTTTTCCTCATATTCATACTCTGCCACTGCACAGTCTAAACTGTTTCACTTTGTTCTTCCACTGTCAATGCTTTTCTTCTCTGGAAGCTCACGGATCTGCAGAATAGCACCAAAGCTGGAGCTATCATGTGGTATTCAGACCCTGGTTCGAAGTGCACCAGTGAGCTAAGTGTCTCTTTTTAAATTCCACACTGTCATCATACTCTTTTGCTGTCTTTGAATCTGTTTCACTGTTCTATTCATTTTCTGGTGTTATTAGGTTCTGTTTGAGTCTGTTCTTGTGTGCTAGTTGTATTTTGATTGTGTCTCATCATTTTAATCGGTCCATTTGTGTTGTTTGAGTTTTTTTTGTTTGAGCATCTTTTCCTGTAATGTCAGTCATGTGTGTTTACAGTGCTGTCTTCAAATCTGGTTTAAAATTTGTGTGCTCTACTATATCTGAATAAACTGAAGAAGTTGTCATTATCTGCACACTAAATGAGCCATGACAAACTCAGTAGGAGCTCAAGTGCATGAGTTGTGATACCAATTCCAGTTTCAGAATTTTGAGCAGTAGAATAGTTTTGTGTGTCTATTTGAAAGAAATTGGTGAATTAGATCTGTGATTGAATGCCAAACTGAGTTAGTACTTGATGCACATCATCTAAACACTGAATTGCTTCTGCAAAAAGCTTAGTAGCATCATTGGAAAACTCACATTGCATCCAATCTGCAGTTGGCCGAACTGCACTGCTTTGATTAGTCCAGTATTTTTTTTATTCTGTTTCAGTATTAGATCACTGCTGAACATCTTGGCAATTATTTCCAGCACTTTTAACAAATTTTAAATGCTGTATATGGACACATTTCAGTGTTCAAAGGTCGTTTGATTCAGTGCACTAAAATCTGGGTGGTTGAGTTCTTCATTTTGCTGCATAAAAAGGGTTGAATGAGTCAAAATCTGTTATCATAAGTTTCTGCATCCAATTTCAGTATCAACACGTTTGATTTGATGAATTAAAATTGGTTATGCAAAGAAATTTTACATTGAAATAACCCTGCACAATTTTATTCTCTAAACCACCAGTTTTAGTCTTATTTTGTTGGTGCAAGCTGCATACTATAAAGCTATTTGTACAAACTGTTTTGGTGCAATCCAATAATCTAAACTTGTTAGCAAAAGCTTGGTCAAACGTATTCAATGATTAAAAACAATATGACAGAAACAAATATTGCAAATTAAAAAGCTGATTGGCCAGTGCAAGTTGAATCTGCAAAATTTGGTGCACCAAACTGATTGTTCATTCAGACAATTCATCAAACAGTTTGATCAATTTCTAATAGTCTCCGAATTTGAGTCCATTGCAGCTTGTTTTGATTTCTTGCTTTATTAATATACTCTAGAACTTTTCCTAGGTTCTTTTTGCTGTGCCTCCGTGATTACATCTCCTTTTCTTGCTTTATTTTCAGTCATTGGCTTTCTGGCCTACCACCTGTTTGATAAAAGGTGTTGTAGTGCAGTAATTTTTCTGAGACAATTCTGTGCAGTTGCTTCATTTCCTTTTCTAATCTCTTGCTGATTTATAATCTGTTGAGGTATAATTACATGGGATTGAGCTATCTAGAGATCCTTCATCATTGGTAGCCTCCTAGGAAGTGGAGATTTGATGGAAACACAAGGCATGGTGACTACGGTGCTGTAGAAATTGAATTGTTGGAAACATAGCTGCTGTTGATACTGTAATAGCAGTTTGCTTGCTGCCAATTAAATTCCACCTAGCTGCAACTGTGAGCCTTGCGTGATTGCATCCAGAATCAATCAGTTTTATTTGAGAGAAGCCAAAGTTGCATTGTCAAACCTTGTCTCTTTTCCTTTTTTTTTGTTTTTTTTTTCCAAAGTCTAATTGTATTAGCAGTTTTCTTTTTTTTGTTCTTTTTGTAAGTTGGCCATTTCAAGCAAGTGAAGTGGAAGAGCTCATAAGTGTTCTTCCCTCATTTGCTAACTTGACTAAAAGTCTCATCACTTTAAATTTGGTAGACGGTGAGTGTGTCTTAGATCCAAAGTCTAAGCCTCACCTAGGAGACCTCACTTTAATTGCTTGTCCCATTCTCAACTAGATAGCATATATCTTGTGCGAATAGGAAGCTCTCTTAGGGGTCCGAATTTAGAGTTAGGCTGTGTCTTTTCTTGGCTTTGTGTTTTCTTTGTTGTCTTTAAGACTTAAGTGGATTTAAGAGTGATTTTGATCTAAGGACTCTAGTAAGTAACTAGAAGCATATTTGGCAAGGATAAGGCTTGGTACTTAAGCATTCCTAGTGAATCACCTCCCTTACCTGGAATATTGCTTTCAAGTGAAAAGCTCTAGTCTTTACTTCAAGAATAACATTTAAGTCCATCATAATGTCTAGAAGGCATTCTCCTAGGATTAGTGATAGTGAAAAAGAACATTTTTCTCTTCAAACTTTAGTTAATGAATTCAAGGAAATAAGAAGAGAAATGAATGAAGAGAAAGCCAATAGAGAGCTTCAAAATGCTGTTATTCAAGATGAGTTGAGAATGATAAGGAAAAGTAAGTCTAGGGGAAGTCAGAGTGAAAACTCTCAAGAGGGAGGGATGTCTATGAGTCTGGGTGATTATTACCCTCATCAGCCTTCTACTTCTAGAAGGCATAGGAGAAATTCTCATGCACCCCCACCCCCTAAAGAAGTCAATGTTGTGTTGCCTCACTTCCATGGGAAGGACAATGTAGAGGCTTATCTTGATTGGGAGATGAAGGTGGAACAATTGTTTGAATGCCACCAAGTGAGTGAAGAGAGGAAGGTCTCTCTAGCTACCCTAAGCTTTCAAGGGTATGCAATGTATTGGTGGACTGCCTTGGTCCAAGAGAGGCTTAGACATCAAGCCCCTCCCATCCACTATTGGAATGATCTCAAGTCTGCCCTTAGGAGGAGACACATTCCCTCCTACTACAATAGAGAGCTCATGGATAAACTCCAAAGGTTACAACAAAGGTCTATGACAGTTGAGGAATATAGACAAAAGATGGAGTTGTATATGATGAGGGCAGGCATAGTAGAAGGTCCAGAAACTACTTTAGCTAGATTTTTAAGTGGGCTCAATTTTGACATAAGAGATAGGGTTGAACTTCTACCTTATAGAGATTTGAATGATCTTGTTCAAATGTGTATAAAGGTAGAACAACAAAACTTGAGAAAATCTTCTTCTAAAAGAATTCAAGTTCAACCTACTTTTGAAAAGAAAATTTTTAAAGAAAAAGAGCCATTTAAACCTCTAGCCAAAATAGAAGAGAGACCCAAGAAAGAGACACCCTCACACACAAGAACAAGTGAAATCAAATGCTTCAAATGTCTAGGAAGGGGTCATGTAGCTACTCAATGTCCTACAAAAAGAAACATTATTTTGAAAGGTAAGGACATTTATAGTAGTGAAAGTGACACCCCAACTAGTACAAGTGAGAGTGAGGAAGAAGAGAGGGAAGAGGAAATATATGCTGATGATGGACAACTTCTCATGGTGAGAAGGATACTTAGCAACCAACCAAGTCTTGAACACATATCACAAAGAGAGAACATCTTTCACACAAGATGTAAAATTCAAGAAAATCATTGTTCTCTCATTGTTGATAGTGGGTCTTGTTGCAATTGTTGTAGCACAAGGTTGGTTGAGAAGTTGAAACTTGATATTATACCTGATAACAGTTGAAAAACTGTTATTTTAATGCTTAAAAGTGATACTAAAAGCAACCTTTAGACTTAGAAACTAGCTTGAAATCATGCATTTTGTTTATATTTTCAGAAATAAGAGAGCTGGACAGGTTTATGCTTGATTTGAGTATTTTTGTGCAGGTTTTGAGGTGAATTTGGTGAAAGAAGTGAAGAATGAGAGAGAGGACATTAGAAAAGACAAGAAAGAGTGCAAAAAGGAGAAGTCGAAGGCACCGCTCAGCGGCAAACTACCGCTGAGCGGCACTCAAGAGGTGACGTTGGAACCGCTGAGGGGCAAAATGGCCGCTGAGGGGAAGAAAGAAGACGCGTAACCACCGCTGAGCGGTAAATGGCGCTGAGCGGCACTTTTTGGGCTTGGACTTTTATAATCTTTTGTAACTCTAGATTAGTATTTAAGGGCTTGCACGTCCTTTAGTTAGGATCTTTGGCAGAAACGAGGCAAACACTCTCTCTTTCACCCCTTTGAAGGAGGATCTTGGATGCTCAGGCTACCTCTTCCACTTTATTGGGTTTATTCTTTCATACTTTCATTGTTATTCATCTAGGTTCACCATGAATATGGTGAACTAAACCTTGTATGTTTGTTGGGGAATCAATGTAATCTCTTGAAGCTCTCATATATGGAATCTGTTGAGTACATCTTTGAATTAAGACATATGCTTTCTTTCATCATTAGTTAGGGTTTTTCCTCTTTGCTCAATGCTTGCATTGTTTAACTCATTCTAATGCATGATTATTGGTTTTGTCGATACGGACACGTACGGGGAAGTCTAGATCCGGGGAATTTCTCCCAATATTTTACTGACAACATTATATTGGTTGCCTTAAGCTCCTGCACTCATGAACTAATCATTAGGAATGCTAGGAATTGTATGAACTATTTGATTAGGGAGAAGCCATCTAGAATGGTACATTAGAGAGTGGCATTAACAATGATGATTTGAAAGAGGAATTCCTAAAATATATGAGAGTGGATGAGATGAAATTGACCCCCAACAACATATTCATTCATTTAATCCATTGAAAGTGTTTATCTTATGTCTTTGCCATTGATCAATTCATGCATACATGTTTATTTTCGTCTTGCATATTAAAATTTCAATTATTGTTTTCTTAAGTCTTAGCTAATCAAGAAATCACATAACTAAACTAGGCCGTGAGTCCTTTGGGAAGAACGATACTTGGTCTTACCAAGTTTTATTACTTGAACGATTCGGTCATACTTGCCGATTGTGAAACAAGTTTGTGACATCATATTTTGGTGCTTACAAATTTGTCCATCAATACCCCATCCAAAACCTTATAAACTTCATTGGCTAAATGAAGATGGGGATATAATAGTCAAGAATCAAGTGAAGTTGGCCTTTTCCATTGGGAACTTCAAAGATGAAGTTTTATGTGATATAGTTCCCATGGAAGCATGTCATGTGTTATTGGGGAGACCATGGCAATTTGATCATCAAACTATCCATCATGGTCTAACCAATACCATCACTATCCATCAAAAGGACAAGAAGTTTGTGCTTCATCCTTTGACTCCTACCCAAGTGGCTAAGGATCAAGCACAAATGAAGATTTTAAGAAAGCAAGAACATGATCAAAAGAAAAAGTCAAAAAGAAAGGGAGGTATAGAAACAAGTGTGCCACCTAAGGTCACTCAACATGAAGTCCTTTTAAACAAAAAGACTTTAATCAATACACTTCAAGTTGAGCAACCTTCATATCTTCTTCTTTGTCAAGGGACACTTACATGCACATCTAGTGATTCAAAGACTTCAACTCTTTCTCCATCCATTCAAAAACTTTTGAAAGAATTTGATGATCTATTCCCACAAGAAATTCCAAAAGGGCTTCCACCCATAAGAGGAATTGAACATCAAATTGATTTCATTCCAGGGGCAGTTCTTCCTAATAGGCCAGCCTATAGGACAAATCCCCAAGAAACTAAGGAGATTGAGACACAAGTCCAAGAGTTGCTAGATAAAGGCTTAGTTCAAAAGAGTCTAAGTCCCTGTGCTGTACCAGTGTTACTTGTACCAAAAAAAGATGGGAAGTGGCGCATGTGTTGTGATTGTAGAGCTATCAACAACATCACAATCAAGTATAGACATCCCATTCCTAGGCTTGATGATATGTTGGATGAATTGCATGGAGCACAAATATTTTCAAAGGTAGATTTAAAAAGTGGCTATCACCAAATAAGAATTAAGGAAGGTGATGAATGGAAAACTGCCTTTAAGACCAAGTTTGGATTATATGAATGGCTAGTTATGCCTTTTGGTCTTACAAATGCTCCAAGCACATTCATGAGACTTATGAATCATGTCCTTAGGGATTGCATTGGGAAGTTTGTAGTTGTTTACTTTGATGACATCTTGGTATATAGTCAAAATTTGCAAACTCATGAAAAACATTTGAGAGTTGTTTTAACAATTCTTAGAACACACAAATTGTTTGCAAACTTTGACAAGTGTACCTTTTGTGTTGATAGTGTCATATTTCTTGGATTTGTGGTCACCAAAAATGGGGTTCATGTGGACCCAGAAAAAATAAAGGCCATCCAAGATTGGTGATAACAGTTGAAAAACTGTTATTTTCATGCTTAAAGTTGATACTAAAAGCAACCTTTAGACTTAGAAACTAGCTTGAAATCATGCCTTTTGTTTATATTTTCAGAAATAAGAGAGCTGGACAGGTTTATGCTTGATTTAAGTGTTTTTGTGCAGGTTTTGAGGTGAATTTGGTGAAAGAAGTGAAGAATAAGAGAGAGGACATTAGAAAAGACAAGAAAGAGTGCAAAAAGGAGAAGTCGAAGGCACCGCTCAGCGGCAAACTACCGCTGAGCGGCACTCAAGAGGTGGCGTTGGAACCGCTGAGGGGCAAATGGCCGCTGAGGGGAAGAAAGAAGACGCGTAACCACCGCTGAGCGGTAAATGGCGCTGAGCGGCACTTTTTGGGCTTGGGCTTTTGTAATCTTTTGTAACTCTAGATTAGTATATAAGGGCTTGCACGTCCTTTAGTTAGTATCTTTGGCAGAAACGAGGCAAACACTCTCTCTTTCACCCCTTTGAAGGAGGATCTTGGATGCTCAGGCTACCTCTTCACCTTTATTGGGTTTATTCTTTCATACTTTCATTGTTATTCATCTAGGTTCACCATGAATATGGTGAACTAAACCTTGTATGTTTGTTGGGGAATCAAAGTAATCTCTTGAAGCTCTCATATATGGATTTGTTGAGTACATCTTTGAATTAAGACATATGCTTTCTTTCATCATTAGTTAGGGTTTTTCCTCTTTGCTCAATGCTTGCATTGTTTAACTCATTCTAATGCATGATTATTGGTTTTGTTGATACGGACACGTACGGGGAAATCTAGATCCGGGGAATTTCTCCCAATATTATACTGACAATATTATATTGGTTGCCTTTAAGCTCCTGCACTCATGAACTAATCATTAGGAATGCTAGGAATTGTATGAACTATTTGATTAGGGAGAAGCCATCTAGAATGGTACATTAGAGAGTGGCATTAACAATGATGATTTGAATGTTGAATTCCTAAAATATATGAGAGTGGATGAGATGAAATTGACCCCCAACAACATATTCATTCATATATTTCCTTGAAAGTGTTTATCTTTTGTCTTTGTCATTGATCAATTCATGCATACATATTTAATTTTCGTCTTTGCATATTAAACTTCAATTATTGTGTTCTTAAGTCTTAGCTAATCAACAAATCACATAACTAAACTAGGCCGTGAGTCCTTTGGGAGAACGATACTTGGTCTTACCAAGTTTATTACTTGAAACGATTCGGTCATACTTGCCGATTGTGAAACAAGTTTGTGACATCATATTTTGGTGCTTACAAATTTGTCCATCAATTGGCCTCCTCCAAAGAATGTAGGAGAAGTAAGGAGCTTCCATGGGTTGGCAAGCTTTTACAGAAGATTTGTTCCTAACTTCTCTAGTCTTGCTTCACCCCTCAATGAGTTGGTGAAAAAAGATGTTACATTCCATTGGGGGGATAAACAACAAAAAGCTTTTGAGCTACTCAAAGAGAAGCTCACACAAGCACCCATTCTAGCTTTGCCAAATTTTTCCAAAACTTTTGAGCTAGAATGTGATGCTTCAGGATTTGGCATAGGTGCAGTATTATTACAAGAAGGACACCCAATTGCATACTTTAGTGAAAAACTTCATGGTGCCTCTTGTAATTATCCCACCTATGACAAAGAACTCTATGCACTTGTGAGGGCTCTTCAAACTTGGGAACATTACCTTGTTGCCAAGGAGTTTATCATTCATAGTGATCATGAATCACTTAAGTATTTGAAGAGTCAACACAAGTTACAAAAGAGGCATGCTAAGTGGTTGGAATTCATTGAACAATTCACTTATGTTATTAAATACAAGAAAGGAAAATCCAATGTGGTGGCTGATGCTTTGTCAAGAAAAATTAATCTATTAGCTACATTGGGAGCTCAAATTCTTGGATTTAATAACATTCTTGAATTATATTCACAAGATCTTGATTTTGCTCATATCTATGAGGAATGTCTCAATAAGCCTCAAGGAGGATTCTATGTGAAAGAGGGGTATCTTTTTAAAGAAGGAAAAATTTGCATTCCCCAAGGTTCACATAGAAAACTCCTTGTTAAAGAGACACATGAGGGAGGATTAATGGGACATTTTGGGGTAGAAAAGACCCTTGGCATGTTGAAAGAAAAATTCTTTTGGCCTCACATGAGAAGGGATGTTCAAAGGCATTGCTTTAAATGTATAACTTGTTTAGAAGCTAAATCTAAATCAATGCCTCATGGACTTTATACTCCTTTGAATGTTGCTTCCACCCCTTGGGAAGAGATAAGTATGGATTTTGTGTTAGGTCTTCCCAAAACTTCTAGGGGTTTTGATTCTATCTTTGTGGTGGTAGATAGGTTTAGCAAAATGGCTCATTTTATACCTTGCCACAAAGTAGATGATGCAAGCAACATTGCAAAGTTATTCTTTAGAGATGTGGTTAAACTTCATGGTCTACCTAAGGTAATAGTTTCGGATAGAGATACAAAATTTCTTAGTCACTTTTGGAGGACCTTATGGTCTAGATTAGGGACTAAGTTATCTTTTTCTACTACTTGCCATCCTCAAACAGATGGTCAAACTGAGGTAGTAAATAGATCTCTTTCCACTTTACTAAGGGTAGTTCTAAAAGGTAATCACAAATCTTGGGATGAGTATCTTCCTCATGTTGAGTTTGCCTACAATAGAGTAGTTCATGGAACTACTAAATTGTCTCCTTTTGAAGTTGTTTATGGTTTTAATCCTTTGACACCCATGGATTTAATACCCCTTCCAAATTCTATTGATTTTGTTCATCAAGATGGGGTATCTAAATCTAAATTTATTAAAGATTTACATCAAAGGGTTAAAATTCAAATTCAACAACAAAATGAGAAATATGCCAAGAAACATAATAAGGGCAAGAAAGAGTTAATCTTCAATGAAGGAGATTTAGTTTGGATTCATCTTAGAAAGGAAAGATTTCCTCAACTAAGAAAGTCCAAACTCAATCCTAGAGGAGATGGACCTTTTAGAGTGATCAGGAGGATAAATAACAATGCATATCAAATTGATCTTCCTCCTGAATATGGTGTTCATGCTACCTTCAATGTATCTGACCTTAAACCTTTTGCAGGTTATGCAAGTGAAGATGACGATCCTATGGATTTGAGGGCAAATCCCTCTCAAGAGGGAGGGGATGATACAAGAAGGACTAGCACCATTGGACCTATCACAAGAGGAATGGCCAAAAAGCTCCAAGATGAGTATTCTCCCCAAGGTCAAATACTATTTGCTATTTTTGGATGGACAATTGGAGAACAAGAAGATGTTACAAAATTGCCAAAACATGGACAGGGGTAAAATGGACATTTACACATAAGAAGGGGTGTGCTTATCCTTCTATGGGGTGGCATTAGTAATTTTTCATTTTTCACATGTAAAATGCAATTGTCAACGTGTTTCATAAGGCTTTATAGAAGCCACACATTTAGCACATGATTAACATTTCAGATCTAAAGAAAACGTGTAAAAGGCTTGCTTCAACTTTGAGATTGATCTATAAAATCTCATAAGCAAAGATTGTAGCTCACTTTTGATGAATTGAGAGAATAGATTTGCTGATGCAATTTCCAGCTTCTTCTCCCACCGAAAGTCACCCCTGTGCTTCCTACCAAATCTCCTCTAGCTTCCTTCCATTGATGAAGGCCGTCTGAGCTAGCACCATTTCCCCAAAGCACCTCATCCAAACTCCTTTTCCTCATATTCATACTCTGCCACTGCACAGTCTAAACTGTTTCACTTTGTTCTTCCGCTGTCAATGCTTTTCTTCTCTGGAAGCTCACGGATCTGCAGAATAGCACCAAAGCTGGAGCTATCACCACTTCCTTCACTTCCTCCATTTTGTCTACTTCGTCCACCTCGTCCAATTCGTACACTTCGTCCACCTCGTCCACTTCGTACACTTCGTCCACTTCGTCCACTTTGTCCACATCGTCTACTTCGTCCACTTCGTCAACTTCGTCCACATCGTCAACTTCGTCCACTTCGTCGAAATCGTCAACTTCGTCAACTTCTTTCTCTTCGTCAACTTCCTCCACTTCCTTCCCTTCTTCCACTTCCTCCACTTCTTCTTCCACTTCGTGCACTTCGTCCACATCCTCCACTTCCGCCACTTCCTCCCCTTCCTCCACTTCGTCCACTTTGTCCACTTCGTCCACTTCGTCCACTTCGTCCACTTCGTCCACTTCGTCCACTTCGTCCACTTCGTCCACTTCGTCCACTTCGTCCACTTCGTCCACTTCGTCCACTTCGTCCACTTCGTCCACTTCGTCCACTTCGTCCACTTCGTCCACTTCGTCCACTTCGTCCACTTCGTCCACTTCGTCCACTTCGTCCACTTCGTCCACTTCCTCAACTTCCTCCACTTCCTCCACTTCGTCCACTTCGTCAACCACTTCCTGCACTTCGTCCACTTCGTCCACATCCTCCTCCTCCTCCACTTCCTCCACCTTCTCCACCTCCTCCCCTTCCTCCACTTCCTCCCCTTCTTCTACTTCGTCCACTTCGTCCACCTCGTCCACTTCCTCCACTTCGTCAGCTTTGTCCACTTCGTCCAATTTGTAAACTTCGCCAAGTTCGTCCATTTCCTTCACTTCCTCCACTTCCTCCACTTGATCCACTTAGTCCACTACTTAGTCCACCTCGTCAAATTCCTCCACTTCCTCCGCTTCCTCTTCGTCCACATTGTCCACTTCCCCCACTTCCTCCACTTCCTCCACTTCCTCCACTCCTCCACTTCCTCCACTTCCTCCACATCCTTCACTTCCTCCACTTCCTCCACTTCCTCCACTTCCTCCCCTTCGTCCACTTTCTCCACTTCCTCCACTTCCTTAACTTCGTCCACTTCCTCCACTTCCTCCACTTCGTCCACTTCGTCCACTTCGTCCACTTCGTCAACTTCGTCCACTTCCTCCTCTTCCTCCACTTCCTCCACCTCCTCCACTTCCTCCCCTTCGTCCACTTCCTCCACGTCCTCTACTTCCTCCACTTCGTCCACTTCCTCCACTTCGACCACCTCGTCCACTTCCTCCACCTCCTCCACTTCCTCCACTTCGTCACCTTCGTCCACTTCGTCCAGTTTGTCAACTTCGCCAACTTCGTCCACTTCGCTAACTTCGTCCACTTCCTTCACTTTCACCATTGCGTCCACTTCGTCGACTTAATCCACTGAGTCGACTTAGTCCACCTCGTCTACTTCGTCAACTTCCTCCATTTCGTCCATTTCGTCCACTTCGTCAAATTCGCAAACTTCGTCCACTTCGCCAACTTCGTCCACTTCCTCCACTTCGTCCATTTTGTCAAATTCGTCAACTTCATCCACTTCTTCCTCCACTTCCCCAACTTCCTCCACTTCCTCCAGTCCTCCACTTCCTCCACTTCCTCAACTTCCTTCACTTCCTCCACTTCCTCCACTTCCTCCACTTCCTCCACTTCCTCCACTTCCTCCACTTCCTCCACTTTCTCAACTTCGCCAACTTCGTCCACTTCTTCCACATCCTGCACTTCGTCCACTTCATCCACTTCCTCCACTTCGCCCACCTAGTCCACTTCGTCAACTTCGTCCACTTCGTCCACATCGTCAACTTCGTCAACTTCGTCAACTTCAGCCACTTCGTCCATTTCGTCCACTTCTTCTTCCACTTCTTCCACTTCGTCAAGTTCGTCCACCTCCTCCACTTCTTGCACTTCCTCCACTTCGTCCAATTCCTCCACTTCCTCCATTTCGTCCTTTTCGACCACTTCGTACACTTCGTCCACTTCGTCAACTTTGTTAACTTCGTCCACATCGTCAACTTCGTCCACCTCTTCCACTTCGTCAACTTCCTCAACTTCCTCCACTTCCTCCTCTTCCTCCCCTTCCAACATTTCGTCCACTTCCTCTACTTCCTCCACCTCGTTCATCTCATCCACTTCCTCCACTTCCTCAACTTCCTCCACCTCGTCCATTTCGTCCACTTGTTCTTCCTCTTCGTCCACATCGTCCACTTCCTCCGCTTCCTCCACTTCCTCCACTTCCACCACCTCCTCGACTTCCTCCACTTCCTCCACTTCCTCCACTTCTTGTACATCCTCCACTTCTTCCACTTCCACTTCCTCCACTTCCTCCACTTCGTCCATTTCGTCCACTTATCTTCCACTTCGTCCACATCATCCACTTCCTCCGCTTCTTCCACTTCCTCCACTTCCACCACTTCCTCCCCCTCCTCCACTTCCTCGACTTTGTCAAGTTCGTCCACTTCCTCCTATTCCTCCACTTCGTCAACTTTGTCAACTTCGCCAACTTCGTGCACTTCCTCCACTTCGTCCACTTACTCCACTTTGTTACTTTCGTCCACTTCGTTTACTTCGTCCACTTCGTCTATTTCGTCCACTTTGTCCACTTCCTCCACTTCCTCCCCTTCCTCCACTTCCTCCCCTTCCTATACTTTCTCCACTTCCTCCACTTCCTCAACTTCCTCACCTTCCTCCACTTCCTCCACTTCCTCCACTTCCTCCACTTCCTCCCCTTCCTCCACTTCGTCCACTTCCTCTTCTTCCTCCACTTCCTCCACCTCGTCCACTTCCTCCACTTCCTCCACTTCCTCCACTTCGTCCACTTCGTCAACTTCGTCCTCTTCGTCTACTTCGTCAAATTTGTCAACTTCCTCCACTTCGTCAACTTCCTCCACTTCCCCAACTTCCTCCATTTCCTCCACTTCCTTTACTTCCTCCACTTCTTTTACTTCCTCCACTTCCTCCACTTCTTCCACTTCCTCCACTTCCTCTAGTTCGTCCATTTCGTCCACTTCTTCTTCCTCTTCGTCCACATCGTGCACTTCCTCCGCTTCCTCTACTTCCACCACTTCCTCCACTTCCTCCACTTCCTCCACTTCGTCAAGTTCGTCAACCTCGTCCACTTCTTGTTCCACTTCTTCCACTTCGTCGACTTCATCCACTTTCTCATCTCCTTTCAGTCCGTGCAGTTCGTCCACTTCGTCAACTTCGTCCACTTCGTCAACTTCGCCCACTTCGTCCGCTTCGTCCACTTCCCCAACCTCCTCCACTTCCTCCACTTCCTCCATTTCCCCCACTTCTTCTACTTCCTCCACTTCTTCCACTTCTTCCTCTTCGTCCACATCGTCCACTTCCTCCGCTTCCTCCACTTCCTCCACTTCCACCACTTCCTTCACCTCCTCCACTTCGTCCACTTCGTCCACTTCCTCCACTTCGTCCACTTCCTCCACTTCCTCCACTTCGTCCATTTCGTCCTCTTGTTCTTCCCCTTCGTCCACATCGTCCACTTCCTCCGCTTCCTCCACTTCCTCCTCTTCCACCACCTCCTCCACTTCCTCCATTTCCTGCACTTCTTGTACATCCTCCACTTCTTCCACTTCCACTTCCTGCACTTCATCCACTTCGTCCATTATGTCCACTTATCTTCGACTACGTCCACATCATCCACTTCTTCCGCTTGCTCCACTTCCTCGACTTCTTCCACTTCCTCCACTTCCTCAACTTCGTCCACTTAGTCCACTCCGACCACTTCCTCCACTTCCTCCACTTCGTCTATTTTGCCCACTTCCTCCACTTCCTCCACTTCGTCAACTTCGCCAACTTCGTCCACTTCGTCCACTTCGTCCACTTACTCTACTTAGTTACTTTCGTCCACTTCGTTTACATCCTCCACTTCGTCTATTTCGTCCACTTTGTCCACTTCCTCCCCTTCCTCCACTTCCTGCACTTCCTCCACTTCGTTTACATCCTCCACTTCCTGCACTTCCTCAACTTCCTCCCCTTCCTCCACTTCCTCCACTTCCTCCCCTTCCTCCACTTCCTCCACTTCCTCCACTTCCTCCACTTCCTCCACTTCCTCCACTTCCTCCACCTCGTCCACTTTCTCCACTTCCTCTACTTCCTCCACTTCCTCTACTTCCTCCACTTCCTCCACTTCGTCCACTTCCTCCACTTCGTCAACTTCGTCCACTTCCTCCACTTTGTCAACTTCGCCAACTTCCTCCACTTCCTCCACTTCCTGCACTTCGTCCACTTCCTCCACTTCGTCCACTTAGTCCACTTCGTCCACTTCGTCAACTTCGTCCATTTCGTCCACTTCCTCTTCCACTTCTTCCACTTCGTCAGGTTCCTCCACTTCCTGCACTTTGTCCACTTCCTCCACTTCGTCCACTTAGTCCACTTCGTCGACTTCGTCAACTTCGTCAAGTTCATCCACTTCGTCAACCTCGTCCATTTCGTCATCTTCGTCCACTTCGTCAACTTCGCCCACTTCGTCCGCTTCCTCCACTTCCCCAACTTCCTCCACTTCCTCCACTTCCTCCATTTCCTCCACTTCTTCTACTTCCTCCACTTCCTCCACTTCTTCCATTTCCTCCACATCCTCTACTTCGTCCAATTCGTACATTTCTTCCTCCTCGTCCACTTCCTCCGCTTCCTCCACTTCCTCCACTTCCACCACTTCCTTCACCTCCTCCACTTCCTCCACTTCCTCCACTTCCTCCACTTCCTCGACCTCGTCCACTTCTTCCACTTCCTCCACTTCCTCCACTTCGTCAACTTCGTCCACTTTGTCAACTTCGCCCACTTCGTCCACTTCGTGCACTTCGTCCACTTACTCCACTTCGTCACTTTCGTCCACTTCGTCCACTTGGTCCACTTCGTCTATTTCGTCCCATTCGTCCACTTCGTCAACTTGCTCAACTTCTTCCACTTCGTCCACTTTCTCCACTTCCTCCACTTATTCCACATCGTCAACTTTGTCCACTTCGTCCAATATATCAACTTCGCCAACTTCGTCCACTTCCTTCACTTCCTCCAGTTCGTCCATGATGAGAGGGTCGCACCTCCCACAAAAGTTGTGCATAAAAGAATGCAGTATAGACTAGGAAGTGACTCCTAGGTCGTCTCACAAGGACCAATTTGGGTTCAGTCTCAGATCAACACGTAGTGGGGGGGGGGGGGGTTTGTGATTGTTTTTGTGCGGATAAAATTAAACACGACTGAATTAAATTTTTAACGACAGTGAAGACCAAACGGTAAAATCAGAAAACAGAAAATTACGCAGTGTTGAAAATAACATGAACGATAAAACACAATGACAAAAATTAACGATACAGAAAGCAGTAAAGGGTAAAGTAAGAGAGGCAGTAAAAAAAAATACTTAATTGAAATTGAACTTCATCATGGTTTAACACTCGGAAATAAAATTTTCTGGTACAAATGGAAATAAAATGAGTAAACTGCGACACACTTCAAGCTCTTCCAAGAACGGAAATATACATTTGCTAAGTAAAAAAAAATGAAAATCCAAGGTCTTGGAAGAGAAGGAACCGAGAGCCTCTTCCAGGCCTCCAAGCCAATTTTTTTTAAAAGACAAAAGAGTTGTAAAGAAAAGTCCCACATGCTTCACTAAATGCTAATGTTATTGTTCCTAGAAGAAAGATGTTTGGTTAGCTAAGAGACCTTGCACCACGTGACAGTACCCACTTCTCTCAACAAATATGATCTAAGAAACAAAAAGATTTAAAACATTGTTGCATGAACCGAGAGCTCTATTATCAACTTACAGAACAATTAAACCAAGAGAACCAAATTTAAATTTCAGCTTATGTAAAGAACTGGAATTCTAAGGACAAGTCCATGCTAGTAAATCTGCAGTGATGAGCTAATGAATTAGCAGTACATTCCAGCAGTTCAAGAATTTAAAATATAACAACATTCAAATTATCATGAGAGTGAAAACACGTTGCAGCAGGAATAATATTAAGGCAACCCGAGAATGGTAGTGGCTACTGAACGTGTGCTTTCTAGGTGGCTTGCAGACCAAACTCAACTTGCTTCTTCTAAGCCGTGACACCACTCTACCTCTAGCCGTAGCCCTCCATAGCAAAAAATATGTCCGTACGTGGTTGCGGCTGGAGCATTCCAAATTAAAAGATGATGGCCCCCCCCTCCGTGCAGCTCTCTCCTTTTTCTGGACCCTGCTTCTCATGTGGGCCGCGTGCTCTTCATCCGCGCCACCACGTAACCTTCCATCTCTCAATCTCCACTGGACTCTTCTCTCCCCGTGCACACCCCAAGCTCTGGAAAAATGAAAGCCACTTCCTCCGCTGGATTTGTGCTGGATGCACCCCTTTTCTCTCAAGCACCTCCAAACTCAAAACCGTGAGCTGCTTGATCATGGGCTGTGACCATGTGCGTGGAGTGAAGTGTTGCTGGACTTTGCTTCCAAGCTGCTACGTGGCTCCTCCAAATTGTTGTGCACACCTCTGCTCTGTCTCAAGCCGAAAGGGAAAATGGAGCCTCCCGCGTGGACGTGCACTTCCAAATGTGGGCCATGTGCTGAACGCTTTTTGCCACTTCCAAACTGTTGGGCCTGCTGTGTGCTGCTGGAAAATGCTGGACCTAATGAACCTGTCCCCTGCTTTTGCCTCGCTTCCAATCTCCGTGTGCACCTCCCTCCAAAGCCATCTTCATGTGCCGTGAAGTGTGTGTTCCAAATTCTTCTACGTGAAATGAGTGGCCATAAACTAATAAAATAAATTAGCATAACACCTCTCCCAACCAAACCGTGAATGGAACGTGGTCCCCTCCATCATTCCAATTTATTCACTTCTTAAAAGAATCCAAGCAATGACCGTGACATTTACTTGGAAAATGTGGCAGCACACTTGTTATCTTCCAGCTATAAAACCGTGAGCTTCATTTCAATGTGGTCCCCTCCATTTTGCATCTTAAAATTCAAGAATTAAAGGACTTGCTTAAGAGTGTTGGGAGGTCTTAGCATCATCCAATGATCAATTCCAGCCACCACAATTACTAAACAGCAAGCAAACAATGCAACAGATTAGAAATCACTCAAACAGCAATAATCACTGGACTGACATATGAGAGTAAAATAAATACTGGAAACAGCACAGAATGAATTTGAACAAAGTAAAAACTATATGTTAAAATAGACATCCAGACGAAACTATGAAAAAAAATTGCATGGAAAACGGATAAGAATTGAACTCAAACGAAGACACACAAGTTGGCACAACATTCACGCGGCAGCCAGCGAAAATAAAAATGGCTAAGATGCATTGGCTCAATTTCCATTTCTCATTTAGCTTTCTAATGTCCCAAAAAGTTATCCAAAATTTTCCCGTAATTAATAATGCAAAATAATAAGCTCAGATAATTCAAATTAGTTAAAATAAGAATTTCCGATCAAATTAAGCACATTTAGGAAAAACAGGAAAATACCGGATGTTTAAGCATAATTCCCCGACTAATTCTAGCACATTAAACTAAGTGAACTGAGGAAAATATTGGTTCATCAGTCCACTTCATCCACTTAGTCCACTTAGTCCACCTCGTTAACTTCGTCAACTTCCTCCACTTCGTCCATTTCGTCCACTTCGTCAAATACGCCAACTTCCTCCACTTCGTCCACTTAGTCCACTTCTTCCTCCACTTCTTCCACTTCCTCCACTTCGTCAACTTGGACCACTTCGACCACTTCGTCCACTTCGTCCACTTTGTCAACATCATCCACTTCGTCAACTTCCTCCACTTTCTCCACTTCGTCAACTTTGTCAATTGTGTCCACTTTCTCCACTTCCTCCACTTCCTCCACGTCCTCCACTTCCTCCACTTCCTCCACTTCCTCGACCTCTTCCACTTCCTCCACTTCCTTCACTTCCTCCACTTCGTCCATTTCGTCCACTTCTTCTTCCTACCTAGTCCACTTCCTCCACTTCGTCAACTTCGTCCACTTGGTCATCTTCGCCAAGTTTGTCAAATTCGACTATTTCGTCCACTTCGTCCACTTCCTCCACTTACTCCACTTCGTCCACTTCGTCAACTTCGTCCACTTCCTCCACTTCGTCCATTTCGTCCACTTCATCCACTTCCTCCACCTCGTCCACTTCCTCCACTTCCTCCACTTCTTTCATTTCCTCCCCTTCCTCCACATCCTCCACTTCCTCAACTTACTCCACTTCGTCCACTTCCTCCACTTCGTCCATTTCGTCCACTTCGTTCACTTCGTCCACTTCGTCAACTTCGTCCACTTCGTCAACTTGGTCCACTTTGTCAACTTCTTCCACTTCTTCCATTTCCTCCCCTTCCTCCACATCCTCCACTTCGTCAACTTAGTCCACTTCCTGCACTTCCTCCACTTCCTCCACTTCCTCCACTTCCTCCACTTCTTCCATTTCCTCCCCTTCCTCCACATCCTCCACTTCCTCCACTTAGTCCACTTCCTCCACTTCCTCCACTTCGTCAACTTCGTCTACTTCGTAAACTTCGTCCACTTCGCCAACTTCGTCCACTTCGCCAACTTCCTCCACTTCGTCAACTTCCTCCACTTTGTCCACTTCGTCAACTTCGTCCACTTTCTCCACGTCCTCCTGATAACAGTTGAAAAACTGTTATTTTCATGCTTAAAAGTGATACTAAAAGCAACCTTTAGACTTAGAAACTAGCTTGAAATCATGCATTTTGTTTATATTTTCAGAAATAAGAGAGCTGGACAGGTTTATGCTTGATTTGAGTGTTTTTGTGCAGGTTTTGAGGTGAATTTGGTGAAAGAAGTGAAGAATGAGAGAGAGGACATTAGAAAAGACAAGAAAGAGTGCAAAAAGGAGAAGTCGAAAGGCACCGCTCAGCGGCAAACTACCGCTGAGCGGCACTAAAGAAGTGACGTTGGAACCGCTGAGGGGCAAATGGCCGCTGAGGGGAAGAAAGAAGACGCGTAACCACCGCTGAGCGGTAAATGGCGCTGAGCGGCACTTTTTGGGCTTGGACTTTTATAATCTTTTGTAACTCTAGATTAGTATATAAGGGCTTGCACGTCCTTTAGTTAGTATCTTTGGCAGAAACGAGGCAAACACTCTCTCTTTCACCCCTTTGAAGGAGGATCTTGGATGCTCAGGCTACCTCTTCCACTTTATTGGGTTTATTCTTTCATACTTTCATTGTTATTCATCTAGGTTCACCATGAATATGGTGAACTAAACCTTGTATGTTTGTTGGGGAATCAATGTAATCTCTTGAAGCTCTCATATATGGATTTGTTGAATACATCTTTGAATTAAGACATATGCTTTCTTTTCATCATTAGTTAGGGTTTTTCCTCTTTGCTCAATGCTTGCATTGTTTAACTCATTCTAATGCATGATTATTGGTTTTGTTGATACGGACACGTACGGGGAAATCTAGATCCGGGGAATTTCTCCCAATATTTTACTGACAATATTATATTGGTTGCCTTAAGCTCCTGCGGTAATGAACTAATCATTAGGAATGCTAGGAATTGTATGAACTATTTGATTAGGGAGAAGCCATCTAGAATGGTACATTAGTGAGTGGCATTAACAATGATGATTTGAATGTTGAATTCCTAAAATATATGAGAGTGGATGAGATGAAATTGACCCCCAACAACATATTCATTCATATATTCCATTGAAAGTGTTTATCTTTTGTCTTTGCCATTGATCAGTTCATGCATACATGTTTATTTTCTGTCTTTGCATATTAAACTTTGAATATTTCGTTTGTAAGTCTTAGTTAATCAAGAAACCACATAACTAAACTAGGCCGTGAGTCCTTTGGGAAGAACGATACTTGGTCTTACCAAGTTTTATTACTTGAACGATTCGGTCATACTTGCCGATTGTGAAACAAGTTTGTGACATCATATTTTGGTGCTTACAAATTTGTCCATCAAGTTTTTGGCGCCGTTGCCGGGGATTCATGGTTTAACTGGTTAATTTGTGTGATTATTGATTACCTTTGACTTTAATTTTGAATTTCTGTTTTTATTTTTTCTGTTTTTATTAGATTTTATTTTTTTTTAGATTTGATTTTTATCTTTTAGGTTAGATTTGATTTTTATCTTTTTAGATTAGATTTTATTTTATTTTCGAATTTTTATTTTATTTTTCTGTTTTCTGTTTTTCTGTTTTCTGTTTTTTTTATTTTTAGGTTAGATTTTATTAGATTTTATTTTTATCTTTTAGGTTAGGTTAGATTTTATTTTATTAGATTTTATTCTATCTTTTAGGTTAGGTTAGATTTTATTTTATTTTATTTTTTAGATTAGATTTTATTTTTTTTAGATTAGGTTTTATTATATTTTATTTGATTCTATCTTCTAAATCTTTTATCTTCTTATATCTTTTCAATTTTTATTTTCTTCTATATCTTTTTGTGCTAACAAATCTTTTCTAGGGTTTTGTTTTCTTGTGTATGCAGAAGGCAATTCGAACTAGAAGTAAGAAAACAACAGAACCACTACTTGAAGGACTAGACGAGAGTAGAAGGAGGAGAAGAATCAGAACGTCCAGAGAACTTTTCCCTTCTCCTGAAACTCTCCTACAATCATCACCACAAGGTTCTGTTCACAGCACAGGGAGTATGGAGAACAATAATAATGCTAGAAGAACTCTTGCAGATTACACTAATCTTGCTGGACCTCAGCACTTCAATAGCATAGCTCGACCTAGAGTCAATGCAGCCAACATGGAGGTCAAACCAGCATTAATTCAACTGGTAAAGAGTAATCAATTTACTGGGTTATCACATGAAAGCCCATATGAGCACCTTACAACATTTAATGAGATCTGCAACACGGTCAAGATCAATGGGGTGCCAGACGAAGCTATCAAACTTAGCTTGTTTCCTTTCTCATTGGGAGGCAATGCTAAGCTTTGGTTGAACTCTTTTCCAGAAGAAAGTTTCACAGAATGGGAAGCAGTGGTTGCAAAGTTTTTGAATAAATACTTCCCACAATCTAAAGTGACTAAGGGAAAGCAAGAGATATCTTCATTCAAGCAGGGCATGGAAGAATCACTTGGACATGCATGGGATAGGTATAAAAGCTTGTTACGTAAAACTCCCACGCATGGCTTTGAAGATCAAGAAGTAGTCCTAACTTTCCTTGGAGGGCTTGGTTCACAAACCAAGATGATGCTGGATGCCTCAGCTGGAGGCAATATCAAATGGAAAACTCCAGAGGAAGCAACTGAAATTATTGAAAATATGGCTACAAGTGATAATGAGCTTCACAATGAAAGAGGCGCCCCTATGCAACAGAAAGGGGTTCTTCAATTACAAACCCATGATGCTCTGCTAGCACAGAATAAGATTCTAACTCAACAGCTGGAAACTCTGACCAAAACTCTTGCTTCACTACCTAAAGAGTTAAAATCTGCTGCACAGGTACAAACCCAGTTGTGCGAACTGTGTGGAGGTGATCACATCAATGGCCAGTGTGCTTTTCCAGTAGAGGCCTTGGAGGATGTTAACTTCATGGCTAATCAGTTTCCATACCGTCAAGGGAATTATAATCAGGGTTGGAAACCACATCCAAGCATTGGCCAAGGACAAACTGGGCAGGCTAATCAGTTTAATAAGCAGCAGCAGCAACCAACTTTGTGGCAACAATTATCTATGCTTAATGACAGATCAACAAAGTTGGAAGAAACTCTTCAGCAATTCATCCAAAAAACTGAATCTTCTCAAAAGAGCACTGAAGCTGCTATAAAGAATCTGGAGATTCAGATGGGTCAGATCACCAAGCAATTGGAAGAAAGACCCAACAGAAACTTTGGGGCTAATACTGAGGTTAACCCCAGAGAAGAGTGCAAAGTGGTCAAGAGTGTAAATGAAGAGATCATTGAGTTGGAAGAAGAAGAAGAAGAAACAGAAGAAAGAAGAGAAATAGAGAGTGAAAATAATTTTCCTTTTCTAACAAATCAGGAGAAACCAATGAATTTCACAGATTTATTCAAAATGGTTGATAATGAAGCTCCTTGGGAACAAATTCTACAGAAAATAGCAGTTTACACCAAATCAGATGAAGGAACCTCTACAAAAAGAAGACGTAAAGAGGATGAGGAAGAAAAGTGTATAACTGTTAAGAAAGAATCATTCCCACCAAAAGCAGCAGATCCAGGCAGTTTTTCTATTCCTTGCATTATAGGGAAGAAAAAGGTAAAGAAAGCTCTCCTTGATTTAGGCTCAAGTGTTAACTTGATGCCTTATTCTCTATTGGAGCAAATTGGCCATGTTGAAATAAAACCTGTAAAGGTTAATCTTGTAATGGCTGATGGATCTTCAAAGGAGCCATGTGGGATTGCAGAAGATATTGTAGTTTGTGTTGGCAAACTTCAGTTCGTGGCAGACTTTGTGGTGATGAAGATGGAAACTGAGAGAATACCTTTCATACTTGGAAGGCCGTTTATGAAAACGGCTAGGGCTATCATTGATGTGAATGAAGGTATAGTGGTTCTCCAAGACAGAGAGGAGAAAGTGGTGGTGGATGTGTTCAAAGATGAGATACAAGCAAAGGAGGAAGAAGCCAGTTATAAAGCTGCATTTCGAGATGCACCCATAACTAGAGGTAAAAATAAAAATCTTAAGGTTTCTGATAACCATTGTTTGTATTTTCAGGCACCCAAGGTAGAAGAGATTGGAAAAGGAGAAGAAGTTCCTAGAGACTGGAAAAAATTAAGACTCCAACTTGGCACACCGGTAAGACTCAAGAACAAGTTGTGGGTTATTAAAGGCTTTAAAGAGAAGGAGATGATAGAGATAGAGTCTCCATATTCTAGAGAATCTAAGACAGTCCAAAGGAAGCAGTTGAAAGGTTGGTGGAAGGACTACGTCAACTATAAAGAAGATGGAACGTGAGCTTTAACAGGGTCAAGCTAGTGACGTTAAAGAAGCGCTTGCTGGGAGGCAACCCAGTGGATTTACAAACTTTTGATTTGGTTTTGTAATTTATAATTTGTGAATATTATTCTGGATATTATTTTGTTTGATCTAGCATCTACTGAAGGATGCTAGGTGGTTAAGTATCTACTGAAGGATACTAAGTTTGTAACACCTACTGATGGGTGTTGGTGAGAAGATTTTGCACCTACTGATGGGTGCTGGTAAGATTGAAACACCTACTGATGGGTGTTGGTGGATTTTGGGTCAGGCTCGGGACGTTAAACAAGCGCTACCTGGGAGGCAACCCAGTTGATTTATTGTTTTTGTTTGTTTATTTTTAGTTAGGATTTGCATAAGCATTTTTAACATTGAATTGCAGGGAACCTATGAGAGATATGTAGGGAAGGCACGTAGGTCAAGAAAAGAAGGAGGGGAGCACTTCACGAAAGTGCCGCTGAGCGGCAATTACCGCTGAGCGGTACTATCGCAGAGGGGCTTAAGTTCCCCTTAGCGGGACCCGAGCCCATTAGGGTATTTTTATACCCCAAGCTGCGTTTTAGGGTTTATTTCCAAACTTCTCTCTGCACAAACACTTCCACACACCTTCTACTAGGTTTTCCACATCTTTTCACTCTTCCCTCTTAAGAAAATCTCTCTTCTATTCACTTTTTCACTAGTGTACCATCAAAGTTTGGGGTTGGAAGAGAGCATTCTAGTTTAAAGGCATTCTCATTGCATCTAGTATCTCCACCCAAGTAAGTAAAATGCATTTTGTTCATTCTAGGGTTCTTGAATTTGAATATGATTGTCAAAGCATGAATATTTAGGGGTTTTGATTTCTATGCATGATTTGATGATATATTTGATGTTTGAACCGATTAAACTGCATGATTATGAACTGGAAAACTGAAAATTGCATTTGGGTGGAGTTAGGGAAGCTTTAAAACTGATTTTTCAAAAATCTGCAGAGTTACCGCTGAGGGGTAAATTACCGCTGAGCGGCACTCTGCCAGATTTGGTTTTTTCTGATTTTTGCGTGTTGGAATGTGCCACTGGTGGCGCTGAGGGGAAATTCTGGCCCTCAGCGGTGGTTTAGCTTCGAAAGGAGTTGTGTTCTGTGTTTACTAATGATTAACATCATGTTCTGTGGTTTTGGATTTATGTTTGAATGCAGGAATGGCATCCTCTTCAGGAAAGAGATTGAAAACCATGGCAACCAAGAGAAAGGAAAAGGAACCAGAGCAGCCCCATAATGGCAGGTTCCTCTCTAGGAAACATGAGAAGCACTTTAGGGTGGTTCAGGACAGGAGACTTCTAATGGAGAGAAAGGTTGGAATGATACCTAACTTTGCTCCTCAATTTGGAGAGCAAGTGTTAGGGAATGATTGGGGGAAGCTAGCCACTTATCCATCACCTGCCAACATAGCTGTGGTGAAAGAATTTTACACCAATGCAAAGAAGATTGGTGATTATCCAGCTGAGAATTATTTGGGCTATGTTAGAGGCCATGCTATCAGGTATGATCCTGACTCCATAAATAACTTTCTGGATACTGTGTGGGCTGGTGAACAATGCCAGTTTGCTCTTAGCATGGAGGAAGGTGCTGATTATGAGGATGTGGAGAGAGTATTGTGTATACCTGGAGGACACTTCCAAAGGAATAGATCTGGCTCAGTGGTTAACATTAGGAGGACAGATTTGACTCCTCTTGCAAAGTATTGGATGGCGTTTTCTCATGCCAACATTCAGCCATGTTCACATGTGTCAGATATTACTCTCAGCAGGGCACTATTCATCTACTGTGTTATCAGAAACTTGAATGTTAATATTGGGCAGGTGATAGCTGATGAGATTAGTGTGTGTGCTAACACCTCAAACAACAAAGCACCACTGGGACATCCTTCTTTGATCACTCACCTTTGCAAGCTAGCTGGGGTGGACACTTCTGTTCCACCATTTGAGAGGCCAAGAAAAGCTATAGATGAGGCCTATTACAGACAGTATTGTGGAGGAGAGGAGGCAGCCCAGCCAGTGCCACCACGCCAGGCTCGTAGAGAGAGAAGGCCAGCACAGAGCAGGACTTCTGCTGATACTCATGAGGCAGAACCATTCCAGATGAGGGACATGTATATGTCTCTTATAGGTGCTCAGTTGCAGTCCATCCACAGAGGGCAGGTGGCCACGGCTGAGATGATAGTGGGGATGTATGATACCCCTCCAGCACACAGGTGGACTATGGATGAATTCCATAATGTGGTAGCTTGGCCAGAAGAACCAGTATATGGAGGAGCTGGAGCAGCTGAAGCTTCAGCCAGAGATATGGAGGAAGATGAAGCTGAGGAGGAGGATGCAGTTGATGAAGATGATGATGAAGAGGAAGAGGAAGATACAGAGAGCTCGGACTGATGAGGAGCAGAGATAGCATTTACTGATGAATGCTATCATATGATTATGCTTTTATGGTTTAAGTTTTCTGAACTTATTTGTTTTTGTTTTTAGATTAGGGTTTGATGTACTCTATTGAACACCTGGTTTGTTATGATGGTTTGCTATTAACTGTGATTGTGTGATAAGTAATGCTTGATGATGCTTATTGATTGATTGATGTTGAGATGATGTGCACATTAAAATGCTTATACAGGTGATTCACAAGCTTTGTGAACAAATGCATACTATCATGATTGTGATTGTGAAATTAAGCAGGATGTGCATGTCAAATGTGAATGAGCTTATATGTGAGGTTTTGAGCTCCAGAGTTGTTATTGTTGAATGCTATTACTTTGAAAGCATGAATGACTTTGCCCAGGTTTTCTATGATTGAATCAATTGCTTATTTTGCATCATATGATCAAAGGCCGTGTTTTTGAAACCCTTTTTATTGGCCAAATTCATAAAGTTAGCCTTCTAAAAGAGAACACGTTGTGTTCTATCCTTTGAACCCTTAGCCTTAAACATACACTGAACACCCTTGATTGAAAATCTTTACCTTGAGTTAAGTAGAAGATCTTGTGTGGTATTGTTAAATGTTCAAGTTTGGGGTTATTGGGGAAACATGAAAAAGGAAAAAGCATTGAGCTAACAGCTAAAAAGTAAGAATATGCAAATAAAAGAAAAGAAAAAGAAGCAAAGCTCAATGCAAATGCAAAAGCAAAGGCAAAAGAAAGTTGGGAATGAATAAGAAGATTGTGTTGTTATGATTCTCTTAACTCAAGGATTTTGTGATCTAGAAAAACCAATTTTCTTGTTAGCCCAGCCACATTATAAGCCATTGAAAAGTCCTTGTGATGATGCATGCTTGTGAATGTATTTGATTGTGGTTAAATGAAAGGCAAAGTTGATTCATGTGACATTGTGATAGTGGAGTGAATGAGTGAAACACTTTACCTCTTATACACTTGTGTGTTGAGTGAAACACTTTACCTAGTGAGGAAATATTCCATAAGCACATGAACATCCATGCTTAATTGATTGATCATTCATGAAAAATAGCATTTGTTGGAATTTAAATGACTTTGTGAATACTAAAGCATGTGCACATCTTGATTGAACTCTTGGTCATAAGTTTGAGTGAAGTTGTTACTTATCTTGAAAAGAGGATTTTGAATGAGTGAACCATCATATGAATTGGTTGGAGATGGAGTTACATTTTATTTGCTTGAGGACAAGCAAAGTTCTAAGTTTGGGGTTGTGATAACAGTTGAAAAACTGTTATTTTCATGCTTAAAAGTGATACTAAAAGCAACCTTTAGACTTAGAAACTAGCTTGAAATCATGCATTTTGTTTATATTTTCAGAAATAAGAGAGCTGGACAGGTTTATGCTTGATTTGAGTGTTTTTGTGCAGGTTTTGAGGTGAATTTGGTGAAAGAAGTGAAGAATGAGAGAGAGGACATTAGAAAAGACAAGAAAGAGTGCAAAAAGGAGAAGTCGAAAGGCACCGCTCAGCGGCAAACTACCGCTGAGCGGCACTAAAGAAGTGACGTTGGAACCGCTGAGGGGCAAATGGCCGCTGAGGGGAAGAAAGAAGACGCGTAACCACCGCTGAGCGGTAAATGGCGCTGAGCGGCACTTTTTGGGCTTGGACTTTTATAATCTTTTGTAACTCTAGATTAGTATATAAGGGCTTGCACGTCCTTTAGTTAGTATCTTTGGCAGAAACGAGGCAAACACTCTCTCTTTCACCCCTTTGAAGGAGGATCTTGGATGCTCAGGCTACCTCTTCCACTTTATTGGGTTTATTCTTTCATACTTTCATTGTTATTCATCTAGGTTCACCATGAATATGGTGAACTAAACCTTGTATGTTTGTTGGGGAATCAATGTAATCTCTTGAAGCTCTCATATATGGATTTGTTGAATACATCTTTGAATTAAGACATATGCTTTCTTTTCATCATTAGTTAGGGTTTTTCCTCTTTGCTCAATGCTTGCATTGTTTAACTCATTCTAATGCATGATTATTGGTTTTGTTGATACGGACACGTACGGGGAAATCTAGATCCGGGGAATTTCTCCCAATATTTTACTGACAATATTATATTGGTTGCCTTAAGCTCCTGCGGTAATGAACTAATCATTAGGAATGCTAGGAATTGTATGAACTATTTGATTAGGGAGAAGCCATCTAGAATGGTACATTAGTGAGTGGCATTAACAATGATGATTTGAATGTTGAATTCCTAAAATATATGAGAGTGGATGAGATGAAATTGACCCCCAACAACATATTCATTCATATATTCCATTGAAAGTGTTTATCTTTTGTCTTTGCCATTGATCAGTTCATGCATACATGTTTATTTTCTGTCTTTGCATATTAAACTTTGAATATTTCGTTTGTAAGTCTTAGTTAATCAAGAAACCACATAACTAAACTAGGCCGTGAGTCCTTTGGGAAGAACGATACTTGGTCTTACCAAGTTTTATTACTTGAACGATTCGGTCATACTTGCCGATTGTGAAACAAGTTTGTGACATCATATTTTGGTGCTTACAAATTTGTCCATCACCTCCACTTCGTCAACTTCGTCCGCTTCCTCCACTTCTTCCACTTCGTCCACTTCCTCCGCTTGGTCAATTTCGTCCAATTCCTCCACTTCGTCCACTTCGTCAACTTCGTCCACTCCGTCGACTTCTTCCACTTCCTCCACTTCGTCCATTTCGTCCACTTTGTCTGCTTCGTCCACTTCGTCAACTTCCTCCACTTCGTCAACTTCCTCCACTTCGAAAACTTCGTCCACTTCGTCAACTTCGTCCACTTCCAAAAACTTCGTCCACTTCGTTCACCTCGTCCACCTAGTCCACTTCGTCTACTTCGTCCACTTCGTCCACTTCGTCCACTTCGTCCACTTCGTCCACTTCGTCCACTTCGTCCACTTCGTCCTCTTCGTCCACTTCGTCCACTTCGTCCACTTCGTCCACTTCGTCCACTTCGTCCACTTCGTCAGCTTTATCAACTTCGTCCACTTCGTCAGCTTTATCAACTTCGACCACTTCGTCAACTTCCTCCACTTCTTCCACTTCCTCCACTTCCTCCAATTCCTCCACTTCCTCCACTTCATGCCCTTCCACACTTTCTCCACTTCCTCCACATCCTCCACTTCGTCAACTTAGTCCACTTCCTGCACTTCCTCCACTTCGTCCACTTCGTCCACTTCGTCATCTTCGTCAACTTTGTCCACTTCGTCCACTTCGTCCACTTCTTCTTCCGCTTCCTCCACTTCGTCCACTTCTTCTTCCGCTTCCTCCACTTCTTCCACTTCCTCCACATCCTCCACTTCCTCCACCTCCTCCACTTCTTCCACCTGGTCCACTCCCTCCACCTCCTCCACTTCCTCGACTTCTTCCGCTTCCTCCACTTCCTCCACTTCCTGAACTTCGCCCACTTAGTCCACTCCGACCACTTCCTCCACTTCCTCCACTTCGTCTATTTTGCCCACTTCCTCCACTTCCTCCACTTCGTCCCCTTCCTCGACTTCCTTCACTTCTTCTTCCACTTCGTCCAAATCGTCCACTTCCTCCCCTTCCTCTACTTCCTCCACTTCCTCCACTTCCTCCACTTAGTCCACTTTGTCCACTTCGTCAACTTTGTCAACTTCCTCCACTTCCTTATCTTCCTCCACTTCCTCCCCTTCCTCCACTTCCTCCACTTCGTCCACTTTGTCACTTTCGTCCACTTCGTCAACTTCGTCCACTTCGTCAACTTCGACCACTTCGTCAACTTCGTCCACTTCTTCCACTTCGTCAACTTCGTCCACTTCCTCCACTTCTTCCACTTCTTCCATTTCCTCCCCTTCCTCCACATCCTCCACTTCCTCCTCTTCTTCCACTTCGTCATCTTTGTCAACTTCATTAACTTCGTCCACTTCGTCCACTTCGTCATCTTCGTCAACTTTGTTCACTTTGTCATCTTCGTCAACTTTGTCCACTTCGTCCACTTCGTCCACTTCGTCCATTTCGTCCACTTCGTCCACTTCTTCTTCCGCTTCCTCCACTTCTTCCACTTCCTCCACATCCTCCACTTCCTCCACTTCCTCTACTTCCACCACTTCGTCCACCTGGTCCACTCCCTCCACCTCCTCCACTTCCTCGACTTCTTCCACTTCCTCCACTTCCTCAACTTCGTCCACTTAGTCCACTCCGACCACTTCCTCCACTTCCTCCACTTCGTCTATTTTGCCCACTTCCTCCACTTCCTCCACTTCGTCCCCTTCCTCGACTTCCTTCACTTCTTCTTCCACTTCGTCCAAATCGTCCACTTCCTCCCCTTCCTCTACTTCCTCCACTTCCTCCACTTCCTCCACTTCGTCAACTTCTTCCAGTTCATCCACTTCTTGCACTTCGTCCACTTAGTCCACTTTGTCCACTTCGTCAACTTTGTCAACTTCCTCCACTTCCTTATCTTCCTCCACTTCCTCCCCTTCCTCCACTTCGTCCACTTCCTCCACTTTGTCACTTTCGTCCACTTCGTCAACTTCGTCCACTTCGTCAACTTCGACCACTTCGTCAACTTCGTCCACTTCTTCCACATCGTCAACTTCGTCCACTTCCTCCACTTCTTCCACTTCGTCCACTTCTTCCACTTCGTCCACTTCCTCCACTTCGTCCAGTTCCTCCACTTCCTCCACTTCGTCCATTTAGTCCACATCGTCACCTTCGTCAACTTCGTCCCCTTCGTCCATTTCGTCCACTTCTTCTTCCACTTGTTCTACTTCGTCAACTTCATCCACTTCGTCCACTTCATCCACTTCCTCCACTTTCTCCACTTCGTCAACTTCCTCCACTTCGTGCACTTCGTTCACCTCGTCGAACTAGTCCACTTCGTCTACTTCGTCCACTTCGTCCACTTCGTCCACTTCGTCCACTTCGTCCACTTCGTCCACTTCGTCTTCTTCGTCCACTTCGTCCACTTCTTCCACTTCGTCCACTTCGTTCACTTCGTCAGCTTTATCAACTTCGACCACTTCGTCAACTTCCTCCACTTCTTCCACTTCCTCCACTTCCTCCAATTCCTCCACTTCCTCCACTTCCTCCACTTCGTCAACTTCCTCCACTTCCTGCCCTTCCAGACTTTCTCCACTTCCTCCACTTTCTCCACTTCGTCCCCTGCTTCCCCTTCCTCCACTTCTTCTTCCACGTCGTCCACTTCCTCCACTTCCTCCACTTTCTCCCCTTCCTCTACTTCCTCTACTTCTTCCACTTCATCCACTTCGTCAACTTTATCCACTTCCTCCACTTCTTGCACTTCGTCCAGTTCGTCAACTTTGTCCACTTCGTCAACTTCGTCCACTTCCTCCACCTCCTCATCATCCTCCACTTCCTCCCCTTCCTCCACTTCCTCAACTTCCTCCACTTCCTCGACATCCTCCACTTCGTCAACCTCATCCACTTCCTCCACTTCCTCCACTTCCTCCACTTTGTCAACTTCGTCCACTTCGTCGACTTCGCCAACTTCGTCCACTTCGTCCAGTTCCACCACTTCCTCCACTTCATCCACTTAGTCCACTTTGTCAACTTCATCCACTTCGTCCACTTCCTCCACTTCGTCACTTTCGTCCACTTCTTCCACCTCGTCCACTTCGTGCACTTCGTCCACTTCATCAACTTCGTCACCTTCGTCAACTTCGTCACTTCGTCAACTTCGTCCATTTCGTGCACTTAGTCCACTTCCTCTACTTCGTCCACTTCTTCTTCCACTTCTTCCACTTCGTCCACTTCGCCCAGTTCCTCCACTTCCTCCACTTCCTCCCCTTCCTCCCCTTCCTTCCCTTCCTCCACTTCCTCTACTTCGATCACGTCGTCCACCTCGTCCACTTCCTCCACTTCCTCCCGTTCCTCCACTTCCAGAACTTCGTCCACTTCGTCCACTTCGTCCACTTCTTCTTCCTCTTTTTCCACTTCTTCCACTTCCTCCACTTCCTCCACTTCCTCCACTTCCTCTACTTCCTCCACTTCGTCCACCTTGTCCACTCCCTCCACCTCCTCCACTTCCTCCACTTCTTCAACTTCCTCCACTTCTTCAACTTCCTCCACTTCCTCCACTTCCTCCACTTCGTCCACTTCCTCCACTTCGTCCACTTAGTCCACTTCGACCACTTCCTCCACTTGGTCCATTTCGTCCACTTCCTCCACTTCCTCCACTTCGTCGCCTTCCTCGACTTCCTCCACTTCTTCTTCCACTTCGTCCAAATCGTCCAAATCCTCCACTTCCTCCACTTCCTCCCCTTCCTCTACTTCCTCGAGTTCCTCCACTTCCTCCACTTCGTCAACTTCATCCACTTCATCCACTTCTTGCGCTTCGTCCACTTTGTGCACTTCGTCCACTTCCTCATCTTCCTCCACTTCCTCCCCTTCCTCCACTTCCTCGACTTCCTCTACTTCCTCCATTTCGTCACTTTCGTCCACTTCGTCTACTTCGTCCATTTCGTCAACTCCGTCCACTTCGTCAACTTCGACCACTTCGTCAACTTCCTCCACTTCTTCCTTTTCCTCCACTTCCTCCACTTCCTCCAGTTCCTCCAGTTTCTCCACTTCGTCCACTTAGTCCACATCATCATCTTCGTCAACTTCGTCCACTTCGTCCATTTCGTCCACTTCTTCTTCCACTTGTTCTACTTCGTCATCTTCATTAACTTCGTCCACTTCGACATCTTCGTCAACTTCATTAACTTCGTCCACTTCGTCCACTTCGTCATCTTCGTCAACTTTGTTCACTTCGTCATCTTCGTCAACTTTGTCCAGTTCGTCCACTTCGTCCACTTCTTCTTCCGCTTCCTCCACTTCTTCCACTTCCTCCACATCCTCCACTTCCTCCACTTCCTCTACTTCCACCACTTCGTCCACCTGGTCCACTCCCTCCACCTCCTCCACTTCCTCGACTTCTTCCACTTCCTCCACTTCCTCCACTTAGTCCACTCCGACCACTTCCTCCACTTCCTCCACTTCGTCTACTTTGCCCACTTCCTCCACTTCCTCGACTTCCTTCACTTCTTCTTCCACTTCGTCCAAATCGTCCACTTCCTCCAGTTCCTCCACTTCCTCCCCTTCCTCTACTTCCTCCACTTCCTCCACTTCGTCCACTTCGTCAACTTCTTCCAGTTCATCCACTTCTTGCACTTCGTCCACTTAGTCCACTTCGTCAACTTTGTCCACTTTGTCAACTTCCTCCACTTCCTGATCTTCCTCCACTTCCTCCCCTTCCTCCACTTCCTCCACTTCCTCCACTTTGTCACTTTCGTCCACTTCGTCAACTTCGTCCACTTCGTCAACTTCGACCACTTCGTCAACTTCGTCCACTTCTTCCACTTCGTCAACTTCGTCCACATCCTCCACTTCTTCCAGTTCGTCCACTTCCTCCACTTCGTCCAGTTCCTCCACTTCCTCCACTTCGTCCATTTAGTCCACATCGTCACCTTCGTCAACTTCGTCCCCTTCGTCCATTTCGTCCACTTCTTCTTCCACTTGTTCTACTTCGTCAACTTCATCCACTTCGTCCACTTCATCCACTTCCTCCACTTTCTCCACTTCGTCAACTTCCTCCACTTCGTGCACTTCGTTCACCTCGTCCAACTAGTCCACTTCGTCTACTTCGTCCACTTCATCCACTTCGTCCACTTCGTCCACTTCGTCCACTTCGTCCACTTCGTCCTCTTCGTCCACTTCGTCCACTTCGTCCACTTCTTCCACTTCGTCCACTTCGTCCACTTCGTCAGCTTTATCAACTTCGACCACTTCGTCAACTTCCTCCACTTCTTCCACTTCCTCCACTTCCTCCAATTCCTCCACTTCCTCCACTTCCTCCACTTCGTCAACTTCCTTCACCTCCTGCCCTTCCACACTTTCTCCACTTCCTCCACTTTCTCCACTTCGTCCGCTGCCTCCCCTTCCTCCACTTCTTCTTCCACGTCGTCCACTTCCTCCACTTCCTCCCCTTCCTCTACTTCCTCCACTTTTTCCAGTTCATCCACTTCGTCAACTTTATCCACTTCCTCCACTTCTTGCACTTCGTCCAGTTCGTCAACTTTGTCCACTTCGTCAACTTCGTCCACTTCCTCCACTTCCTCATCATCCTCCACTTCCTCCCCTTCCTCCACTTCCTCAACTTCCTCCACTTCCTCGACATCCTCCACTTCGTCAACCTCATCCACTTCCTCCACTTCCTCCACTTTGTCAACATCGTCCACTTCGTCAACTTCGTCCACTTCGTCAACTTCGTCCACTTCGTCGATTTCGCCAACTTCGTCCACTTCGTCCAGTTCCACCACTTCCTCCACTTCATCCACTTTGTCAACTTCATCCACTTCGTCGACTTCCTCCACTTCGTCACTTTCGTCCACTTCTTCCACCTCGTCCACTTCGTGCACTTCGTCCACGTCATCAACTTCTTCACCTTCGTCAACTTCGTCACTTCGTCAACTTCGTCCACTTCGTGCACTTAGTCCACTTCCTCCACTTCGTCCACTTCTTCTTCCACTTCGTCCACTTCGCCCAGTTCCTCCACTTCCTCCACTTCCTCCACTTCCTCCCCTTCTTTCCCTTCCTCCACTTCCTCTACTTCGATCACGTCGTCCACTTCGTCCACTTCCTCCACTTCCTCCCCTTCCTCCACTTCCAGCACTTCGTCCACTTCGTCCACTTCGTCCACTTCTTCTTCCTCTTTTTCCACTTCCTCCACTTCCTCCACTTCCTCCACTTCCTCCACTTCCTCCACTTCCTCCACTTCCTCTACTTCCTCCACTTCCTCCACCTTGTCCACTCCCTCCACCTCCTCCACTTCCTCCACTTCTTCAACTTCCTCCACTTCCTCCACTTCCTCCACTTCGTCCACCTCGTCCACTTAGTCCACTTCGACCACTTCCTCCACTTGGTCCATTTCGTCCACTTCCTCGACTTCCTCCACTTCGTCCCCTTCCTCGACTTCCTCCACTTCTTCTTCCACTTCGTCCAAATCGTCCAAATCCTCCACTTCCTCTAGTTCCTCCACTTCCTCCACTTCCTCCCCTTCCTCTACTTCCTCGAGTTCCTCCACTTCCTCCACTTCGTCAACTTCATCCACTTCATCCACTTCATCCACTTCTTGCACTTCGTCCACTTTGTGCACTTCGTCCACTTCCTCATCTTCCTCCACTTCCTCCCCTTCCTCCACTTCCTCGACTTCCTCTACATCCTCCACTTCGTCACTTTCGTCCACTGCGTCTACTTCGTCCATTTCGTCAACTCCGTCCACTTCGTCAACTTCGACCACTTCGTCAACTTCCTCCACTTCTTCCTTTTCCTCCACTTCCTCCACTTCCTCCAGTTCCTCCAGTTTCTCCACTTCGTCCACTTAGTCCACATCATCATCTTCGTCAACTTCGTCCATTTCGTCCACTTCTTCTTCCACTTGTTCTACTTCGTCATCTTCATTAACTTCGTCCACTTCGTCCACTTCGTCATCTTCGTCAACTTCATTCACTTCGTCCACTTCGTCCACTTCGTCATCTTCGTCCACTTTGTTCACTTCGTCATCTTCGTCAACTTTGTCCAGTTCGTCCACTTCGTCTACTTCTTCTTCCGCTTCCCCCACTTCTTCCACTTCCTCCACATCCTCCACTTCCTCCACTTCCTCCACTTCCTCTACTTCCACCACTTCGTCCACCTGGTCCACTCCCTCCACCTCCTCCACTTCCTCGACTTCTTCCACTTCCTCCACTTCCACCACTTCCTCCACTTTGTCAACATCGTCCACTTCGTCAACTTCGTCCACTTTGTCCACTTCGTCGAGTTCGCCAACTTCGTCCACTTCGTCCAATTCCACCACTTCCTCCACTTCATCCACTTTGTCAACTTCATCCACTTCGTCCACTTCGTCAACTTCCTCGACTTCCTCCACATCCTCCACTTCCTCCACTTCTTCCCCTTCCCCACTTTCTCCACTTCCTCCACTTCCTCCACTTCCTCCACTTCCTCCACTTCGTCAACTTAGTCCACTTCGTCTACTTCCTCCACTTCGTCCACTTCGTGCCAATCGTCAACTTCGTCCACTTCTTGCACCTCGTCCAGTTCTTCTTCCACTCCCTCCACTTCGTCTACTTCCTCCACTTCCACGACTTCCTCGACTTCCTCCAATTCGTCCGCTTCCTCCACTTCGTCCACTGCCTCCACTTCCTCCACTTCCTCCACTTCGTCCATTTCGTCCACTTCGTCCACTTCGTCAACTTCATCCACTTCGTCAACTTCCTCCACTTCGTCAACTTTGTTAACTTCCTCCACTTCGTCAACTTCCTCCACTTCCTCCACTTCCTCCACTTCCTCTCCTTCCTCCCCTTCCTCCACTTCCTCCACTTCCTCCACTTCGTCCACTTCGTCGACTTTGTCCACTTTGTTCATTTCGTCCACTTCGTCCACTTCGTCCACTTCTTCTTCCGCTTCTACCCCTTCTTCCACTTCGTCCACTTTGTAAACTTCGTCCACTTCGTCAACTTCCTCCACTTCCTCCACTTCTTCTTCCACTTCGTCCACTTCCTCCACATCGTCCACTTCCTCTACATCCTCCACTTTGTCCACTTCGTCGACTTTGTCCACTTCATCCATTCATCCATTTCCTCCACTTCGTCAACTTCCTCCACTTCTCCATTTCGTCCACTTCGTCAACTTCCTCCACTTCGTCCACTTCCTCCACTTCCTCCACTTCGTCCACTTCCTCCACTTCTTCTTCCACTTCTACCCCTTCTTCAACTTCGTCCACTTTGTCCACTTTGTGAACCTCGTCCACTTCGTCAACTTCCTCCACTTCCTCCACTTCTTCTTCCACTTCGTCCACTTCCTCCACATCGTCCACTTCCTCTACATCCTCCACTTCGTCCACTTCGTCAACTTCCTCGACTTCCTCCACATCCTCCACTTCCTCCACTTCTTCCCCTTCCCCACACTCTCCATTTCCTCCACTTCGTCAACTTAGTCCACTTCGTCTACTTCCTCCACTTCGTGCCAATCGTCAACTTCGTCCACTTCGTGCACTTCGTCCAATTCTTCTTCCACTCCCTCCACTTCGTCCACTTCCTCCACTTCCACTACTTCCTCCACTTCCTCCAATTCGTCCGCTTCCTCCACTTCGTCCACTGCCTCCACTTCCTCCACTTCCTCCACTTCGTCCATTTCGTCCACTTCGTCCACTTCGTCAACTTCATCCACTTCGTCAACTTCCTCCACTTCGTCAACTTTGTTAACTTCCTCCACTTCGTCAACTTCCTCGACTTCCTCCACTTCCTCCACTTCCTCCCCTTCCTCCACTTCCTTCACTTCCTCCACTTCCTCCACTTCGTCCACTTCGTCGACTTTGTCCACTTCGTTCATTTCGTCGACTTCGTCCACTTCTTCTTCCGCTTCTACCCCTTCTTCCACTTCGTCCACTTTGTAAACTTCGTCCACTTCGTTAACTTCCTCCACTTCCTCCACTTCTTCTTCCACTTCGTCCACTTCCTCCACATCGTCCACTTCCTCTACATCCTCCACTTCGTCCACTTCGTCGACTTTGTCCACTTCATCCATTCATCCATTTCCTCCACTTCGTCCACTTCCTCCACTTCTTCTTCCGCTTGTACCCCTTCTTCCACTTCCTCCACTTCCTCCACTTCGTCAACTTAGTCCACTTCGTCTACTTCCTCCACTTCGTCCACATCGTGCCAATCGTCCACTTCGTCAACTTCGTGCACTTCGTCCAGGTCTTCTTCCACTCCCTCCATTTCGTCCACTTCCTCCACTTCCACTACTTCCTCTACTTCCTCCAATTTGTCCGCTTCCTCAACTTCGTCCACTGCCTCCACTTCCTCCACTTCCTCCAGTTCGTCCATTTCATCCACTTCGTCCACTTCATCAACTTCGTTAACTTCCTCCACTTCGTCAACTTCATCCACTTCCTCCACTTCCTCCACTTCCTCCACTTCCTCCACTTCCTCCACTTCCTCCCCTTCCTCCACTTCCTTCACTTCCTCCACTTCCTCCACTTCGTCGACTTTGTCCACTTCGTTCACTTCGTCCACTTCGTCTATTTCTTCTTCTGCTTCTACCCCTTCTTACACTTCGTCCACTTCGTCCACTTTGTAAACTTCGTCCACTTCGTCAACTTCCTCCACTTCTTCTTGCACTTCGTCCATTTCCTCCACATCGTCCACTTCCTCTACATCCTCCACTTCGTCCACTTCGTCGACTTTGTCCACTTCATCCATTCATCCATTTCCTCCACTTCGTCCACTTCCTCCACTTCTTCTTCCGCTTGTACCCCTTCTTCCACTTCGTCCACTTCGTCCACTTTGTGAACTTCGTCCACTTCGTCAACTTCCTCCACTTCCTCCACATCTTCTTCCTCTTCGTCCATTTCCTCCACATCGTCCACTTCCTCTACATCCTTCACTTTGTCAACTTCGTGCACTTCGTCGACTTTGTCCACTTCCTCCACATCGTCCACTTCCTCCACTTCCTCCATTTCGTCCACTTCGTCAACTTCCTCCACTTCGTCCACTTCCCCCACTTCCTCCACTTCGTCCACTTCCTCCACTTCCTCCACTTCCTCCACTTCTTCTTCCGCATCTACCCCTTCTTCCACTTCGTCCACTTCGTCCACTTTGTGAACTTCGTCCACTTCGTCAACTTCCTCCCACTTCTTCTTCCACTTCCTCCACTTCCTCCACATCGTCCACTTCCTCTACATCCTCCACTTCGTCAACTTCGTGCAGTTCGTCGACTTTGTCCACTTCCTCCACATCGTCCACTTCCTCCACTTCCTCCACTTCCTCCATTTCGTCCACTTCGTCCACTTCGTCAACTTCCTCCACTTCCTCCACATCCTCCACTTCCTCCACTTCTTCACCTTCCACACTTTCACCACTTCCTCCACTTCGTTAACTTCGTCCACTCCTTCCACTTTGTCAACTTCGCCAGCTTCGTCCACTTCGTCCACTTCGTCCACTTCGTCCACTTCGTCCACTTCGTCCACTTCGTCCACTTCGTCCATTTCGTCAAATTCGTCAACTTCGTCCACTTCGTCAACTTCCTCCACTTCCCCAACTTCCTCCACTTCCTCCACTTCCTCCATTTCCTCTTCGTCCACATTGTCCACTTCCCCGACTTCCTCCACTTCCTCCACTCCTCCACTTCCACCACTTTGTCCACTTCATCCACTTCCTCCACTTAGTCCACTTCGTCCACTTCGTCAACTTCGTCCACTTCGTCCACTTCATCAACTTCGTCCACTTCTTCTTCCACTTCGTCAAGTTCGTCCACTTCTTCTTCCACTTCTTCCACTTCTTCCACTTCCTCCACTTCGTGCAATTCCTTCGGTTCCTCCACTTCTTCCATTTCGTCCACTTCGTGCACTTCGTCCACTTCGTCGACTTCGTCAACTTCGTCCACATCATCAATTTCGTCCACTTCGTCAAATTCGTCCACTTCGTCAAATTCGTCAACTTCGTCAACTTCGTCAACTTCTTCCACTTCCTCAATTTCCTCCTCTTCCTTTCCTTCCTCCACTTCCTCCACTTCGTCCACTTCTTCCACTTTGTCCACTTCGTCAAATTTGTCAACTTCGTCCACTTTTTCAACTTCCTCAACTTCCCCAACTTCCTCCACTTGCTTCACTTCCTCAACGTCTTCTACTTCCTCCACTTCCTCCACTTCTTCCACTTCCTTCACTTACTCCACATCGTCCACTTTGCCTATTTCGTCCACTTGTTCTTCCTCTTCGTCCACATGGTCCACTTCCTCCTCTTCCTCCACTTTCTCCACTTCCACCACTTCCTGCACTTCATGTACTTCCTCCACTTCGTCCACTTCGTCCGCTTCGTCCACTTCGTCCGCTTCGTCCACGTCGTCCCCTTCGTCCACTTCGTCAAGTTCGTCAACTTTGGCCACTTCGTCCACTTCGTCCGCTTCCTCCACTTCCCCAACTTCCTCCACTTCCACCCCTTCCTCCACTTCCACCACTTCTTCTACTTCCTCCACTTCCTCCACTTCTTCCACTTCCTCCACTTCCTCCACTTTGTCCATTTCTTACATTTCGTCCACTTCATCAACTTCGTCCACTTCCTCGACTTCCTCTACTTTCTCTACTTCGTCCACTTGCTCCACTTCGTCAACTTCGTCCACTTTGTCAACTTCCTCAACTTCGTCCACTTCCTCCACTTCCTCCACTTAGTCCACTTCGTCTACTTCCTCCACTTCGTCCACTTCGTCCACTTCGTCCACTTCGTCCACTTCGTCACCTTCGTCCACTTCGTGCACTTGGTCCAGTTCTTCTTCCACTCCCTCCACTCCGTCCACTTCCTCCACTACCTCCACTTCCACTACTTCCTCCACTTCCTCCAATTCGTCCGCTTCCTCCACTTCCTCCACTGCCTCCACTTCCTCCACTTCCTCCACTTCCTCCACTTCCTTCACTTCCTCCACTTCGTCCATTTCGTCCACTTCGTCAACTTCGTCCACTTCGTCAACTTCTTCCACTTCGTCCACTTCATCCACTTCGTCAACTTCCTCGACTTCCTCCACATCCTCCACTTCCTCCACTTCTTCCCCTTCCCCAGTTTCTCCACTTCCTCCACTTCGTCAACTTCGTCCACTTCGTCAACTTCCTCCACTTTGTGAACTTCGTCCACTTCGTCAGCTTCCTCCACTTCCTCCACTTCTGCTTCCACTTCGTCCACTTCCTCCACATCGTCCACTTCCTCTACATCCTCCACTTCGTCAACTTCGTGCACTTCGTCAACTTTGTCCACTTCGTCCACTTTGTCCACTTCCTCCACATCAAGCACTTCCTCCACTTCCTCCACTTCCTCCATTTCGTCCACTTCCTCCACTTCGTCCACTTCGTCAACTTCCTCCACTTCCTCCACATCCTCCACTTCCTCCACTTCTTCCCCTTCCCCACTTTCACCACTTCCTCCACTTCCTCCACATCGTCAACTTCCTCCACTCCGTCCAGTTTGTCAACGTCGCCAGCTTCGTCCACTTCCTCCACTTCGTAACTTCGTCTATTTCGTCAAATTCGTCAACTTCGTCCACTTCGTCAACTTCCTCCACTTCCCCAACTTCCTCCACTTCCTCCACTTCCTCCATTTCCTCTTCGTCCACATTGTCCACTTCCCCCATTTCCTCCACTCCTCCACTTCCTCCACTTCCTCCACTTCCTCCACTTCATCCACTTCCTCCACTTCGTCCACTTAGTCCCCTTCGTCCACTTCATCAACTTCGTCCATTTCGTCCACTTCTTCCTCCACTTCCTCCACTTCCTCAATTTCCTCCACTTCCTCCTCTTCCTCCACTTCCTCCACTTCGACCACTTCCTCCACTTCCTCCACTTCGTCCACTTCTTCCACTTTGTCCACTTCGTCAAATTTGTCAACTTCGTCCACTTCGTCAACTTCCTCCACTTCGTCTACCTCGTCCACTTCGTCCACTTCCTCCTCTTCCTCCCCTTCCTCCACTTTGTCCACTTCGTCCACTTCCTCCTCTTCGTCCACTTCTTCCACTTTGTCCACTTCGTCAAATTTGTCAACTTCGTCCACTTCGTCCACTTCGTCAACTTCCTCCACTTCGTCTACTTCGTCCACTTCGTCCACTTCCTCCACTTCCTCCACTTCGTCTAATTAGTCCACTTCGTCAACTTCGTCCACTTCGTCCACTTCATGAACTTCGTCAACTTCGTCCATTTCGTCCACTTCTTCTTCCACTTCTTCCACTTCGTCAGGTTCGTCCACTTCTTCTTCCACTTCTTCCACTACGTCAAGTTCGTCCACTTCCTCCTCTTCCTCCACTTCGTCCTCTTCCTCCACTTCCTCCACATCATCAATTTCGTCCACTTCGTCAAATTTGTCAACTTCGTCCACTTCGTCAACTTCCTCCACTTCCTCAATGTCCTCCACTTCCTCCTCTTCCTCCTCATCCTCCACTTCGTCCACTTCGTCCACTTCCTCCACTTCGTCCACTTCTTCTACTTTGTCCACTTCGTCAAATTTGTCAACTTCGTCCACTTCGTCAACTTCCTCAACTTCCCCAACTTCCTCCACTTCCTCCGCTTCTACCACTTCCTCCACTTCCACGACTTCCTCCTCTTCCTCCAATTCCTCCACTGCCTCCACTTCCTCCACTTCGTGCACTTCTTCCACTTCATCCACTTCGTCAAATTTGTCAACTTCGTCCACTTCGTCAACTTCCTCAACTTCTCCAACTTCCTCCACTTCCTCCACTTCCTCCACTTCCTTCACTTCCTCCACTTCTTCTACTTCCTCCACTTCCTCCACTTCTTCCACTTCCTCCACTTACTCCACATCGTCCACTTCGTCTATTTCGTCCACATGGTCCACTTCCTCCTCTTCCTCCACTTCCTCCACTTCCACCACTTCCTCAACTTCATGTACTTCCTCCACTTCGTCCGCTTCGTCCACTTCGTCAAGTTCGTCAACTTCGTCCACTTCGTCCCCTTCCTCTACTTCCCCAACTTCCTCCACATATTCCCTTTCCTCCACTTCCTCCATTTCTTCTACTTCCTCCACTTCTTCCACTTCCTCCACTTCCTGCATTTCGTCCACTTCGTCAACTTCGTCCACTTCCTCGACTTCCTCCACTTTCTCTACTTCGTCCACTTTCTCCACTTCTTTCACTTCGTCTACTTCGTCCACTTTGTCAACTTCCTCAACTTCGTCTACTTCCTCCACTTCGTCCACTTCGTGCCAATCGTCCACTTCGTCAACTTCGTCCACTTCGTGCACTTCGTCCAGTTCTTCTTCCACTCCCTCCACTCCGTCCACTTCCTCCACTTCCACTACTTCCTCCACTTCCTCCACTTCCTCCGGTTCCTCCACTTCGTCCACTGCGTCCACTTCCTCCAGTTCCTCCACTTCGTCCACTTCGTCCATTTCGTCCACTTCGTCCACTTCGTCAACTTTGTCCACTTCGTCAACTTCCTCCACTTCGTCAACTTCGTTAACTTCCTCCACTTCGTCAACTTACTCCACCTCCTCAACTTCCTCCACTTCCACCCCTTCCTCCGCTTGCTCCACTTCTTCCACTTCCTCCACATCCTCCACTTAGTCCACTTTGTCCACTTCGTCAACTTCGTCCAATTCGTCAACTTCGTCCAATTCGTCTAACATCATCCACTTCGTCATTTGTCCACTTCCTCCACTTCATCCACTTCCTCCACTTCGTCAACTTCCTCCACTTCCTCCATTTCGTCCACTTCGTCCACTTCGTCCACTTCGTCCACTTCGTCCACTTCGTCCACTTCGTCCACTTCGTCCACTTCGTCAATTTCCTCCACTTCGTCAACTTCCTCCACTTCCTCCACATCCTCCACTTCTTCCACTTCATCCCCTTCCCCACTTTCTCGACTTCCTCCACTTCGTCGACTTCGTCAACGTCCTCCACTTCCCCAACTTCCTCCACTTCGTCCACTTCCACCATTTCCTCTTCGTCCACATTGTCCAGTTCCCCCACTTCCTCCACTCCTCCACTACCTCCACTCCTCCACTTCCTCCACTTCCTCCACTTCCTCCACTTCCGCCACTTGTTCCACTTCGTCCACTTCGTCAAATTTGTCAACTTCGTTTACTTCGTCAACTTCGTCAACTTCCCCAACTTCCTCCACTTCCTCCACTTCCTTCACTTCCTCCACTTCTTCTACTTCCTCCACTTCCTCCACTTCGTCCACTTCATCCACTTCGTCAACCTCTACCACTTCGTGCACTTCGTCCAGTTCTTCTTCCATTCCCTCCACTTCGTCCGCTTCCTCCACTTCATCCAATGCTTCCACTTCCTCCACTTCGTCCACTTCCTCCACTTCGTCCATTTCATCCGCTTCGTCAACTTCGTCCACTTCGTCAACTTCCTCCACTTCGTCAACTTCGTTAACTTCGTCCACTTCGTCAACTTCCTCCACTTCCTCCACTTCGTCCACTTCCTCCACTTCCTCCCCTTCCTCCACTTCCTTCGCTTCCTCCACATCCTCCACTTCCTCCACTTCGTCGACTTTGTCCACTTCGTTCACTTCGTCCACTTCTTCTTCCGCTTCTACCCCTTGTTCCACTTCGTCCACTTTGTAACCTTCGTCCTCTTCGTCAACTTCCTCCACTCCCTCCACTTCTTCTTCCACTTCGTCCACTTCCTCCACATCGTCCACTTCCTCCACATCCTCCACTTCGTCAACTTCGTCCACTTTGTCGACTTTGTCCACTTCATCCATTCATCCATTTCCTCCACTTGGTCCACTTCCTCCACTTCTTCCATTCATCCATTTCCTCCACTTCGTCAAATTTGTCAACTTCGTCCACTGCGTCAAATTTGTCAACTTCGTCCACTTTGTCTGCTTCCTCCACTTCCTCCACTTCGTCCACTTAGTCCACTTCGTCAACTTCGTCCACTTCGTCCACTTCGTCCACTTCGTCCACTTCATCCACTTCATCAACTTCGTCAACTTCGTCCATTTCGTCCACTTCTTCTTCCACTTCTTCCACTTCGTCAGGTTCGTCCACTTCTTCTTCCACTTCTTCCACTACGTCAGGTTCGTCCACTTCCTCCTCTTTCTCCACTTCGTCCTCTTCCTCCACATCATCAATTTCGTCCACTTCGTCAAATTCGTCAACTTCGTCCACTTCATCAACTTCCTCCACTTCCTCAATTTCCTCTACTTCCTCCTCTTCCTTCCCTTCCTCCACTTCCTCCACTTCCTCCACTTCCTCCACTTCGTCCACTTCTTCCACTTTGTCCACTTTGTCAAATTTGTCAACTTCGTCCACTTCGTCAACTTCCTCAACTTCCCCAACTTCCTCCACTTCCTCCGCTTCTACCACTTCCTCCACTTCCACGACTTCCTCCTCTTCCTCCAATTCCTCCACTTCCTCCACTTCCTCCACTTCGTCCACTTCTTCCACTTCGTCCACTTTGTCAACTTCGTCCACTTCGTCAACTTCCTCAACTTCCCCAACTTCCTCCACTTCCTCCACTTCCTCCACTTCCTTCACTTCCTCCACTTCTTCTACTTGCTCCACTTCCTCCACTTCTTCCACTTCCTCCACTTACTCCACATCGTCCACTTCGCCTATTTCGTCCACTTCTTCTTCCTCTTCGTCCACATGGTCCACTTCCTCCTCTTCCTCCACTTCCTCCATTTCCACCACTTCCTCCACTTCATGTACTTCCTCCACTTCGTCCACTTTGTCTGCTTCGTCCACTTCGTCCGCTTCGTCCACTTCGTCCACTTCGTCAAGTTCGTCAACTTCGTCCACTTTGTCCCCTTCCTCCACTTCCCCAACTTCCTGCACTTCCTCCCCTTCCTTCACTTCCTCCACTTCTTCTACTTCCTCCACTTCCTCCACTTCTTCCACTTCCTCCACTTCCTCCATTTCGTCCACTTCGTCAACTTCGTCCACTTCCTCGACTTCCTCCACTTTCCCTACTTCGTCCACGTTCTCCACTTCTTTCACTTCGTCAGCTTCGTCCACTTTGTCAACTTCCTCAACTTCGTCTACTTCCTCCACTTCGTCCACTTCGTGCCAATCGTCCACTTCGTCAACTTCGTCCACTTCGAGCACTTAGTGCACTTCGTCAAGTTCTTCTTCCACTCCCTCAACTACCTCCATTTCCTCCACTTCCACTACTTCCTCCACTTCCTCCAATTCGTCCGGTTCCTCCACTTCGTCCACTGCCTCCACTTCCTCCACTTCCTCCTGTTCCTCCACTTCGTCCACTTCGTCAACTTTGTCCACTTCGTCAACTTCCTCCACTTCGTCAACTTTGTTAACTTCCTCCACTTCGTCAACTTCCTCCACTTGCCTCCACTTCGTCCACTTCCACCCCTTCCTCCCCTTGCTCCACTTCTTCCACTTCCTCCACATCCTCCACTTAGTCCACTTAGTCCACTTCGTCCACTTCGTCAACTTCGTCCAATTCGTCAACTTCATCCACTTCGTCATTTGTCCACTTCCTCCACTTCATCCACTTCCTCCACTTCGTCAACTTCCTCCACTTCCTCCATTTCGTCCACTTCGTCAACTTCCTCCACTTCGTCAACTTCCTCCACTTCCTTCCATATCCTCCACTTCTTCCACTCCATCCCCTTCCCCACTTTCTCCACTTCGTCAACTTCGTCCACTTCGTCAACTTCCTCCACTTTGTCAACTTCGCCACCTTCGTCCACTTCCTCCACCTCGTCCATTTCGTCAACTTCCTCCACTTCCCCAACTTCCTCCACTTCGTCCACTTCCACCATTTCCTCTTCGTCCACATTGTCAACTTCCCCAGATCCTCCACTTCCTCCACTCCTCCACTACCTCCACTCCTCCACTACCTCCACTCCTGCACTTCCTCCACTTCCTCCACTTCGTCCACTTCTTCCACTTTGTCCACTTCGTAAAATTTGTCAACTTCGTCCACTTCGTCAACTTCCTCAACTTCCCCAACTTCCTCCACTTCCTCCGCTTCTAACACTTCCTCCACTTCCACCACTTCCTCCACTTCCTCCACTTCCCCCACTTCCTCCACTTCCGCCACTTCGTCCACTTCTTCCACTTCGTCCACTTCGTCAAATTTGTCAACTTTGTTTACTTCGTCAACTTCCTCAACTTCCCCAACTTCCTCCACTTCCTCCACTTCCTGCACTTCCTCCACTTCTTCTACTTCCTCCACTTCCTCCACTTCTTTCACTTCCTCCACTTACTCCACTTCGTCCACTTCGCCTATTTCGTCCACTTCTTCTTCCTCTTCGTCCACATGGTCCACTTCCTCCTCTTCCTCCACTTCCTTCACTTCATCCACTTCCTCCACTTCCTCCACTTCCTCCACTTCATCCACTTCATCCACTTCCTCCACTTCCTTCACTTCATCCAGTTCGTCAACTTCGTTAACTTCGTGCACTTCGTCCAGTTCTTCTTCCACTCCCTCCACTTCCTCCACTTCCACTACTTACTCCACTTCCTCCAATTCGTCCGCTTCCTCCACTTTGTCCACTGCCTCCACTTCCTCCACTTCGTCCTTTTCGTCCACTTCGTCCACTTCGTCAACTTCGTCCTTTTCGTCAACTTCGTCCACTTCGTCATCTTCCTCCACTTCGTCAACTTCGTTAACTTCGTCCACTTCGTCAACTTCCTCCACTTCCTCCACTTCGTCCACTTCCTCCCCTTCCTCCACTTCCTCCACTTCCTCCACTTCCTCCACTTCGTTCACTTAGTCCACTTCGTTCACTTTGTCCACTTCGTTCACTTTGTCCACTTCGTTCACTTTGTCCACTGCGTCGACTTCGTCCACATTGTAACCTTCGTCCACTATTGTCAACTTCCTCCACTTCCTCCACTTGTTCTTCCACTTCGTCCACTTCCTCCACATTGTCCACTTCCTCTACATCCTCCACTTCGTCAACTTCGTCCACTTTGTCGACTTTGTCCACTTCATCCATTCATCCATTTCCTCCACTTCGTCTACTTCCTCCACTTCTTCCATTCACCCATTTCCTCCACTTCGTCAAATTTGTCAACTTGGTCCATGATAACAGTTGAAAAACTGTTATTTTCATGCTTAAAGTTGATACTAAAAGCAACCTTTAGACTTAGAAACTAGCTTGAAATCATGCCTTTTGTTTATATTTTCAGAAATAAGAGAGCTGGACAGGTTTATGCTTGATTTAAGTGTTTTTGTGCAGGTTTTGAGGTGAATTTGGTGAAAGAAGTGAAGAATAAGAGAGAGGACATTAGAAAAGACAAGAAAGAGTGCAAAAAGGAGAAGTCGAAGGCACCGCTCAGCGGCAAACTACCGCTGAGCGGCACTCAAGAGGTGACGTTGGAACCGCTGAGGGGCAAAATGGCCGCTGAAGGGAAGAAAGAAGACGCGCAATCACCGCTGAGCGGTAAATACCGCTGAGCGGCACTTTTTGGGCTTGGACTTTTGTAATCTTTTGTAACTCTAGATTAGTATATAAGGGCTTGCACGTCCTATAGTTAGGCATCTTTGGCAGAAACGAGGCAAACACTCTCTCTTTCACCCCTTTGAAGGAGGATCTTGGATGCTCAGGCTACCTCTTCACCTTTATTGGGTTTATTCTTTCATACTTTCATTGTTATTCATCTAGGTTCACCATGAATATGGTGAACTAAACCTTGTATGTTTGTTGGGGAATCAATGTAATCTCTTGAAGCTCTCATATATGGATTTGTTGAGTACATCTTTGAATTAAGACATATGCTTTCTTTCATCATTAGTTAGGGTTTTTCCTCTTTGCTCAATGCTTGCATTGTTTAACTCATTCTAATGCATGATTATTGGTTTTGTCGATACGGACACGTACGGGGAAGTCTAGATCCGGGGAATTTCTCCCAATATTATACTGACAATATTCTATTGGTTGCCTTTAAGCTCCTGCACTCATGAACTAATCATTAGGAATGCTAGGAATTGTATGAACTATTTGATTAGGGAGAAGCCATCTAGAATGGTACATTAGAGAGTGGCATTAACAATGATGATTTGAATGTTGAATTCCTAAAATATATGAGAGTGGATGAGATGAAATTGACCCCCAACAACATATTCATTCATATATTCCATTGAAAGTGTTTATCTTTTGTCTTTGCCATTGATCAAAATTCATGCATACATGTTTATTTTCTGTCTTGCATTTTAAACTCAAATATTTCGTTTGTAAGTCTTAGTTAATCAAGAAATCACATAACTAAACTAGGCCGTGAGTCCTTTGGGAAGAACGATACTTGGTCTTACCAAGTTTTATTACTTGAACGATTCGGTCATACTTGCCGATTGTGAAACAAGTTTGTGACATCATATTTTGGTGCTTACAAATTTGTCCATCAAGTTTTTGGCGCCGTTGCCGGGGATTCATGGTTTAACTGGTTAATTTGTGTGATTATTGATTATCTTTGACTTATTTTTTTTTTATTTTTAATTTAAATTTCGAATTTTTATTTTATCTTATTTTATTTTTCTGTTTATATTTTTCAGTTTGTATTTTATTTGATTTTATTTTTATTTTTTTTTGTTTTCTGTTTTTCTGTTTTCTGTTTTTATTTTCTGTTTTTTATTTTTCGGTTTTTATTTGATTTTATTTTATCTTTTTAGATTAGATTTTATTTTATTTTATTAGATTTTATCTTTTTATCTTTTTAGGTTAGATTTTATTTTATTCTTATTCTATCTTTTAGGTTAGGTTAGATTTTATTTTATTTTATCTTTTAGATTAGATTTTATTTTTTAGATTAGGTTTTATTCTATTTTATTTGATTCTATCTTCTAAATCTTTTATCTTCTTATATCTTTTCAATCTTTATTTTCTTCTATATCTTTTTGTGCTAACAATTGTTTTTAGGGTTTTGTGCCTAATGTCTGCAGAATGCAATTTGGTCAAGAGTTTAACTATAGGGGCACTCAATTCTACCAAAGTAATCTCAACCAATGGTGGGAACCTCACTCAAGCATGGATCAAAGCCAATTTTGGCAAGCTGCTGGACAATTTGAGAACCAACCACAACAACAATGGCAGCAACAACCCTTTCTATCAGGAAGTTTGGATAGGTTGGAGGACACCCTTCAACGATTTTTGAAAAATTCCGACTCTACTCAGAAAAGCATTGAAGAATCATGTAAAAGAATGGAGATGCAACTTCGTCACATTAGTCAGATATTAAATGATGATGTTAATACTGATGTTAACCTTAAGGAGGAAGGGCAAGTCATTATCACTGAAAGTGACAAGATTCTTGATGAGGAAAAATTAGAGGGAGATGAGGAAAGGGTAGAGAGAAAAGAGAAAGAAGAGTTGAGTGAGAAAGATAAAGATGAAGAAAAAGAAAAAGAATTGGTTGAGAGAAAAGAGAGAAAGAAAATTTGTGTGAAGATAAAGAAGTTGAGGAGAAAAAGAGAAAGGAAGAAAAAAATAAAAGAAGAGAAAAAGAGAAAATTTAGGGAGAGAAAAAGGAAGAAAAAGAAGATGAGAGGAAAGAAGAAGAAATCACATGAAAAATCACATCCTCATCTAAAGAAGAATCATAGGAAGGAAAAGAAATTTAAGTGCTTCATGGAAATCTTCAAGAAATTGGAGATTAAAGTTCCTAAGATTGAGACACTGCAACAGGTTCCTGGTTTGATCAAATTTCTGAAGAAGTTCAGTAGGAAGAAGAAGAAAAAGAAGAAGGAACTTGAGCTTTACTGGGTCAAGCTAATGACATTAAAAGAGCGCTTGCTGGGAGGCAACCCAGTGAATTTAAAAACTTTTGATTTGGTTTTGTAATTTTTAATTTGTGAACATTAGTTTTGTAAATATTTTTGTTGGATCCAGCATCTACTGAAGGATGTTAGGTTTGTAACACCTACTGATGGGTGTTGGTGAGAAGATTTTGCACCTATTGATGGGTGCTGGTAAGTTTGAAACACCTACTGATGGGTGTTGGTGGATTTTGGGTCAGGCTCGTGACGTTAAACAAGCGCTACCTGGGAGGCAACCCAGTTGATTGATTGTTTTCTGTTTGTTTATTTTTAGGATTTGCATAAGCATTTTTAACATTGAATTGCAGGGAACCTATGAGGGGTATGCTAGGAAGGCACGTAGGTCAAGAAAAGAAGGAGAAGGGCACATCACGAAAGTGCCGCTGAGCGGCAATTACCGCTGAGCGGTACTATCGCAGATGGGCTTAAGTTCCCCTTAGCGGGACCCGAGCCCATTAGGGTATTTTTATACCCCAAGCTGCGTTTTAGGGTTTATTTCCAGACTTCTCTCTGCACAAACACTTCCACACACCTTCTCCTAGGTTTTCCACATCTTTTCACTCTTCCCTCTTTAGAAAATTTCTCTTCCACTCACTTTTACACTAGTGTGCTATCAAAGTTTGGGGTTGGAAGAGAGTATTCTAGTTTGGAAGCATTCTCATATCATCTAGCATCTCCATCCAAGTAAGTAAAATGCATTTTGTTCATTCTAGGGTTCTTGAATTTGAATGTGATTGTCAAAGCATGACTATTTAGGGGTTTTAGTTTCTATGCATGATTTGATGATATATTTGATGTTTGAACCGATTAAACTGCTTGATTATGAACTGGAAAACTGAAAATTGCATTTGGGTGGAGTTAGGACAGTTTAAAAACAAGATTTGCAAAAATCTGCAGATCACCGCTGAGCGGCATTTACCGCTGAGCAGCACTCTGCCAGATTTGCTTTTTCTGGTTTGTTGCGTGTTTGAATGTGGCACTGGTGGCGCTGAGGGGAAATTCTGGCCCTCAGCGGTGGTTTAGCTTCAAAAGGAGTTTTGTTTTGTGTTTACTAATGATTAACATCATGTTCTGTGGTTTTGGATTTATGTTTGAATGCAGGAATGGCATCCTCTTCAGGAAAGAGATTGAAAACCATGGCAACCAAGAGAAAGGAAAAGGAACCAGAGCAGCCCCATAATGGCAGGTTCCTCTCTAGGAAACATGAGAAGCACTTTAGGGTGGTTCAGGACAGGAGACTTCTAATGGAGAGAAAGGTTGGAATGATACCTAACTTTGCTCCTCAATTTGGAGAGCAAGTGTTAGGGAATGATTGGGGGAAGCTAGCCACTTATCCATCACCTGCCAACATAGCTGTGGTGAAAGAATTCTACACCAATGCAAAGAAGATTGGTGATTATCCAGCTGAGAATTATTTGGGCTATGTTAGAGGCCATGCTATTAGATATGATCCTGACTCCATCAATAACTTTCTGGATACTGTGTGGGCTGGTGAGCAATGCCAGTTTGCTCTTAGCATGGAGGAAGGTGCTGACTTTGAGGATGTTGAGAGAGTATTGTGCATACCTGGAGGACACTTCCAAAGGAATAGATCTGGCTCAGTGGTTAATATTAGGAGGACAGATTTGACTCCTCTTCCAAAGTATTGGATGGCATTTTCTCATGCCAACATTCAGCCATGTTCACATGTGTCAGATATTACTCTCAGCAGGGCACTCTTCATCTACTGTGCTATCAGAAACTTGAATGTTAATATTGGGCAGGTGATAGCTGATGAGATTAGTGTGTGTGCTAACACCTCAAACAACAAAGCACCACTGGGACATCCTTCTTTGATCACTCACCTTTGCAAGCTAGCTGGGGTGGACACTTCTGTTCCACCATTTGAGAGGCCAAGAAAAGCTATAGATGAGGCCTATTACAGACAGTACTGTGGAGGTGAGGAGGCAGCCCAGCCAGTGCCACCACGCCAGGCTCGTAGAGAGAGAAGGCCAGCACAGAGCAGGACTTCTGCTGATACTCATGAGGCAGAACCATTCCAGATGAGGGACATGTATATGTCTCTTATAGGTGCTCAGTTGCAGTCCATCCACAGAGGGCAGGTGGCCACGGCTGAGATGATAGTGGGGATGTATGATACCCCTCCAGCACACAGGTGGACTATGGATGAATTCCATAATGTGGTAGCTTGGCCAGAAGAACCATGGCATGGAGGAGCTGAAGCAGCTGAAGCTTCAGCCCGAGACATAGATGATGATGAAGAGGAAGAGGAAGATACAGAGAGCTCGGACTGATGAGGAGCTGAGATAGCATTTACTGATGAATGCTATCATATGATTATGCTTTTGTGGTTTAAGTTTTCTGAACTTATTTGTTTTTGTTTTTAGATTAGGGTTTGATGTACTCTATTGAACACCTGGTTTCTTATGATGGTTTGCTATTAACTGTGATTGTGTGATAAGTAATGCTTGATGATGCTTATTGATTGATTGATGTTGAGATGATGTGCACATTAAAATGCTTATACAGGTGATTCACAAGCTTTGTGAACAAATGCATAATATCATGATTGTGATTGTGAAATTAAGCAGGATGTGCATGTCAAATGTGAATGAGCTTATATGTGAGGTTTTGAGCTCCAGAGTTGTTATTGTTGAATGCTATTACTTTGAAAGCATGAATGACTTTGCCCAGGTTTTCTATGATTGAATCAATTGCTTGTTTTGCATCATATGATCAAAGGCCGTGTTTTTGAAACCCTTTTTATTGGCCAAATTCATAAAGTTAGCCTTCTAAAAGAGAACACGTTGTGTTCTATCCTTTGAACCCTTAGCCTTAAATATACACTGAACACCCTTGATTGAAAATCTTTACCTTGAGTTAAGTAGAAGATCTTGTGTGGTATTGTTAAATGTTCAAGTTTGGGGTTATTGGGGAAACATGAAAAAGGAAAAAGCATTGAGCTAAGAGCTAAAAAGTAAGAATATGCAAAGAAAAGAAAAGAAAAAGAAGCAAAGCTCAATGCAAATGCAAAAGCAAAGGCAAAAGAAAGTTGGGAATGAATAAGAAGATTGTGTTGTTATGATTCTCTTAACTCAAGGATTTTGTGATCCAGAAAAACCAATTTTCTTGTTAGCCCAGCCACATTATAAGCCATTGAAAAGTCCTTGTGATGATGCATGCTTGTGAATGTATTTGATTGTGGTTAAATGAAAGGCAAAGTTGATTCATGTGACATTGTGATAGTGGAGTGAATGAGTGAAACACTTTACCTCTTATACACTTGTGTGTTGAGTGAAACACTTTACCTAGTGAGGAAATATTCCATAAGCACATGAACATCCATGCTTAATTGATTGATCATTCATGAAAAATAGCATTTGTTGGAATTTAAATGACTTTGTGAACACTAAAGCATGTGCACATCTTGATTGAACTCTTGGTCTTAAGTTTGAGTGAAGTTATTACTTATCTTGAAAAGAGGATTTTGAATGAGTGAACCATCATATGAATTGGTTGGAGATGGAGTTACATTTTATTTGCTTGAGGACAAGCAAAGTTCTAAGTTTGGGGTTGTGATAACAGTTGAAAAACTGTTATTTTCATGCTTAAAGTGATACTAAAAGCAACCTTTAGACTTAGAAACTAGCTTGAAATCATGCTTTTGTTTATATTTTCAGAAATAAGAGAGCTGGACAGGTTTATGCTTGATTTAAGTGTTTTTGTGCAGGTTTTGAGGTGAATTTGGTGAAAGAAGTGAAGAATAAGAGAGAGGACATTAGAAAAGACAAGAAAGAGTGCAAAAAGGAGAAGTCGAAGGCACCGCTCAGCGGCAAACTACCGCTGAGCGGCACTCAAGAGGTGACGTTGGAACCGCTGAGGGGCAAATGGCCGCTGAGGGGAAGAAAGAAGACGCGCAATCACCGCTGAGCGGTAAATGGCTGAGCGGCACTTTTTGGGCTTGGACTTTTGTAATCTTTTGTAACTCTAGATTAGTATATAAGGGCTTGCACGTCCTATAGTTAGGATCTTTGGCAGAAACGAGGCAAACACTCTCTCTTTCACCCCTTTGAAGGAGGATCTTGGATGCTCAGGCTACCTCTTCACCTTTATTGGGTTTATTCTTTCATACTTTCATTGTTATTCATCTAGGTTCACCATGAATATGGTGAACTAAACCTTGTATGTTTGTTGGGGAATCAATGTAATCTCTTGAAGCTCTCATATATGGATTTGTTGAGTACATCTTTGAATTAAGACATATGCTTTCTTTCATCATTAGTTAGGGTTTTTCCTCTTTGCTCAATGCTTGCATTGTTTAACTCATTCTAATGCATGATTATTGGTTTTGTCGATACGGACACGTACGGGGAAGTCTAGATCCGGGGAATTTCTCCCAATATTATACTGACAATATTCTATTGGTTGCCTTTAAGCTCCTGCACTCATGAACTAATCATTAGGAATGCTAGGAATTGTATGAACTATTTGATTAGGGAGAAGCCATCTAGAATGGTACATTAGAGAGTGGCATTAACAATGATGATTTGAATGTTGAATTCCTAAAATATATGAGAGTGGATGAGATGAAATTGACCCCCAACAACATATTCATTCATATATTCCATTGAAAGTGTTTATCTTTTGTCTTTGCCATTGATCAAAATTCATGCATACATGTTTATTTTCTGTCTTGCATTTTAAACTCAAATATTTCGTTTGTAAGTCTTAGTTAATCAAGAAATCACATAACTAAACTAGGCCGTGAGTCCTTTGGGAAGAACGATACTTGGTCTTACCAAGTTTTATTACTTGAACGATTCGGTCATACTTGCCGATTGTGAAACAAGTTTGTGACATCATATTTTGGTGCTTACAAATTTGACCATCAGTCCACTTCGTCAACTTCCTCAACTTCCCCAACTTCCTCCATTTCCTGCGCTTCTACCACTTCCTCCACTTCCACCACTTCCTCCACTTCCTCCACTTCCCCCACTTCCTCCACTTCCGCCACTTCTTCCACTTCGTCCACTTCGTCAAATTTGTCAACTTCGTTTACTTCGTCAACTTCCTCAACTTCCCCAACGTCCTCCACTTCCTCCACTTCCTTCACTTCCTCCACTTCTTCTACTTCCTCCACTTCCTCCACTTCGTCCACTTTGCCTATTTGGTCCACTTCTTCTTCCTCTTCGTCCACCTCGTCCACTTCCTCCTCTTCCTCCACTTCCTCCACTTCATCCACTTCCTCCACTTCGTCCGCTTCGTCCGCTTCGTCCGCTTCGTCCACTTCGTCCACTTCATCCACTTCGTCAAGCTCGTCCACTTCGTGCACTTTGTCCAGTTCTTCTTCCACACCCTCCACTTCAACTACTTCCTCCACTTCCTCCAATTCGTTCGCTTCCTCCGCTTCCTCCACTTCGTCCACTGCCTCCACTTCCTCCACTTCGTCCATTTCGTCCACTTCGTCCACTTCGTCAACTTCCTCCACTTCGTCAGCTTCGTTAACTTCGTCCACTTCGTTACCTTCCTCCACTTCCTCCACTTCGTCCACTTCCTCCATTTCCTCCCCTTCCTCCACTTCCTTCACTTCCTCCACTTCCTCTACTTCCTCCACTTCGTCGACTTTGTCCACTTTGTTCACTTCGTCCACTTCTTCTTCCACTTCTACTCCTTCTTCCATTTCGTCCACTTTGTAACCTTCGTCCACTTCGTCAACTTCCTACACTTCCTCCACTTCTTCTTCCACTTCCTCCACTTCCTCCACTTCGTCCACTTCCTCTACATCCTCCACTTCGTCAACTTCGTCCACTTTGTCGACTTTGTCCACTTCATCCATTCATCCATTTCCTCCACTTCGTCCACTTCTTCCACCTCTTCCATTCATCCATTTCCTCCACTTCGTTAAATTTGTCAACTTAGTCCACTTCGTTAACTTCCTCAACTTCCCCAACTTCCTCCACTTCCTCCGCTTCTACCACTTCCTCCACTTCCAGCACTTCCTCCACTTCCTCCACTTCCCCCACTTCCTCCACTTCCGCCACTTCGTCCACTTCTTCCACTTCGTCCACTTCGTCAAATTTGTCAACTTCGTTTACTTCGTCAACTTCCTCAACTTCCACAACTTCCTCCACTTCCTCCACTTCCTTCACTTCCTCCACTTCTTGTACTTCCTCCACTTCCTCCACTTCTTCCACTTCCTCCACTTACTCCACTTCGTCCACTTTGCCTATTTGGTCCACTTCTTCTTCCTCTTCGTCCACATGGTCCAGTTCCTCCTCTTCCTCCACTTCCTCCACTTCGTCCACTTCCTCCACTTCGTCCCCTTCGACTACTTCGTCCACTTCGTCCGCTTCGTCCACTTCGTCAACTTCATCCACTTCGTCAACCTCGTCCACTTAGTGCACTTCGTCTAGTTCTTCTTCCACTCCCTCCACTTCATCCGCTTCCTCCACTTCCACTACTTCCTATACTTCCTCCAATTCGTCCGCTTCCTCCACTTCGTCCACTGCCTCCACTTCCTCCACTTCGTCCTTTTCGTCCACTTCCTCCACTTCGTCAACTTCCTCCACTTCCTCCACTTCTTCTTCCACTTCGTCTACTTCCTCCACATCGTCCACTTCCTCTACATCCTCCACTTCGTCAACTTCGCCCACTTTGTCGACTTTGTCCACTTCATCCATTCATCCATTTCGTCCACTTTGTCCACTTCCTCCACTTCTTCCATTCATCCATTTCCCCCACTTCGTCAAATTTCTCAACTTAGTCCACTTCGTCAACTTCCTCAACTTCCCCAACTTCCTCCACTTCCTCCGCTACTACCACTTCCTCCACTTCCACCACTTCCTCCACTTCCTCCACTTCTCCCACTACCTCCACTTACTCCACTTCGTCCACTTCTTGCACTTCGTCCACTTCGTCAAATTTGTCAACTTCGTTTACTTCGTCAACTTCCCCAATTTCCCCAACATCCTCCACTTCCTCCACTTCCTTCACTTCCTCCACTTCTTCTACTTCCTCCACTTCCTCCACTTCTTCCACTCCCTTCACTTCCTCCACTTCCACTACTTCCTCCACTTCCTCCAATTCGTCCGCTTCCTCCACCTCGTCCGCTGCCTCCACTTCCTCCACTTCCTCCACTTCGTCAACTTCGTTCACTTCGTCCACTTCGTCAAATTCCTCCACTTCCTCGACTTCGTCCACTTCCTCTACTTCCTCCACTTCCTCCACTTCGTCGACTTTGTCCACTTCGTTCACTTTGTCCACTTTGTCCACATTCTTCTTCCGCTTCTACCCCTTCTTCCACTTCGTCCACTTTGTAACCTTCGTCCACTTCGTCAACTTCCTCCACTTCCTCCACTTCTTCTTCCACTTCGTCCACTTCCTCCACTTCGTCCACTTCCTCCACATCGTCCACTTCCTCTACATCCTCCACTTCGTCAACTTCGTCCACTTTGTCTACTTTGTCCACTTCATCCATTCATCCATTTCCTCCACTTCCTCCACTTCTTAAATTCATCCATTTCCTCCACTTCGTCAAATTTGTCAACTTACTCCACTTCGTCAACATCCTCAACTTCCCCACCTTCCTCCACTTCCTCCGCTTCCACCACTTCCTCCACATCCACCACTACCTCCACTTCCTCCAATTCCCCCACTTCCTCCACTTCCGCCTCTTCGTCCACTTCTTCCACTTCGTCCACTTCGTCCACTTCGTCAACTTTGTCAACTTCGTTTACTTCGTCAACTTCCTCAACTTCCCCAACTTCCTCCACTTCCTCCACTTCCTTCACTTCCTCCACTTCTTGTACTTCCTCCACTTCCTCCACTTCTTCCACTTCCTCCACTTACTCCACTTCGTCCACTTTGCCTATTTGGTCCACTTCTTCTTCCTCTTCCTCCACTTCCTCCACTTCATCCACTTCCTCCACTTCGTCCACTTCGTCTACTTCGTCCACTTCGTCCGCTTTGTCCACTTCGTCCACTTCATTCACTTCGTCAACCTCGTCCACTTCGTGCACTTCGTCCAGTTCTTCTTCCACTCCCTCCACTTCGCCCACTTCCTCCACTTCCTCCACTTCCACTACTTCCTCCACTTCCTCCAATTCGTCCGCTTCCTCCACTTCGTCCACTGCCTCCACTGCCTCCACTTCCTCCACTTCGTCCTTTTCGTCCACTTCCTCCACTTCGTCAGCTTCCTCCACTTCCTCCACTTCTTCTTCCACTTCGTCCACTTCCTCCACATCGTCCACCTCCTCTACATCCTCCACTTCGTCAACTTCGTCCACTATGTCGACTTTGTCCACTTCATCCATTCATCCATTTCCTCCACTTTGTCCATTTCCTCCACTTCTTCCATTTCGTCCACTTCGTCCACTTCGTCAACTTCCTCGACTTCCTCCACATCCTGCACTTCCTCCACTTCTTCCCCTTCCTCCACTTCCTCCACTTCCTCCACTTCCTCCAATTCCTCCACTTCCTCCACTTCCTCCACTTCTTCCACTTTGTCCACTTCGTCAAATTTGTCAACTTCGTCCACTTTTTCAACTTCCTCAACTTCCCCAACTTGCTCCACTTCCTCCACTTCCTTCACTTCCTCCACTTCTTCTACTTCCTCATTTCCTCCACTTCTTCCACTTTCTCCACTTACTCCACATCGTCCACTTCGCCTATTTCGTCCACTTCTTCTTCCTCTTCGTCCACATGGTCCACTTCCTCCTCTTCCTCCACTTCCGCCACTTCCACCACTTCCTCCACTTCATGTACTTCATCCACTTCGTTCTCTTCGTCCACTTCGTCCCCTTCGTCCACTTCGTCACGTTCGTCAACTTCGTCCACTTCGTCAACTTCGTCCACTTCGTCCGCTTCCTCCACTTCCCCAACTTCCTCCACTTCCTCCCCTTCCTCCACTTCCTCCACTTCTTCCACTTCCTCCACTTCCTCCAGTTCTTCCACTTCCTCCACTTCCTCCACTTCGTCCATTTCTTACATTTCGTCCACTTCGTAAACTTTGTCAACTTCCTCGACTTCCTCTACTTTCTCTACTTCGTCCACTTGCTGCACTTCGTCCACTTCGTCAACTTCGTCCACTTTGTCAACTTCCTCAATTTCGTCCACTTCCTCCACTTCCTCCACTTAGTGCACTTCGTCTACTTCGTCCACTTCGTCCACTTCGTCCACTTCGTGCCAATCGTCCTCTTAGTCAACTTCGTCCACTTCGTGCACTTGGTCTAGTTCTTCTTCCACTACCTCCACTCCGTCCACTTCCTCCACTTCCTCCACTTCCACTACTTCCTCCACTACGTCCAATTCGTCCGCTTCCTCCACTTCGTCCACTGCCTCCAGTTCCTCCACTTCGTCCACTTCGTCCACTTCGTCCACTTCGTCCACTTCGTCCACTTCGTCCACTTCGTCCACTTCGTTCATTTCGTCCACTTCGTGAACTTCGTCCACTTCGTCACCTTCCTCCACTTCGTCAGCTTCGTTAGCTTCCTCCACTTCGTCAACTTCCTCCACTTCCTCCACTTCCACCCCTTCCTCCCCTTGCTCCACTTCTTCCACTTCCTCCACATCCACCACTTAGTCCACTTTGTCAACTTCGTCAACTTCGTCAACTTTGTCACCTTCGTCAACTTTGTCAACGTCGTCCACTTAGTCCACTTCTTCCACTTGGTTCCCTTCGTCCAAATCTTCCACTTCGTCCACTTCCTCCACTTAGTCCACTTCGACTACTTCCTCCACTTCATCCACTTCGGCCACTTCCTCTTCCACTTCGTCCACTTCCTCTACCTCCACCACTTCCTCCACTTCCTCCACTTCCTCCACTTCATCAACTTCGTCCACTTCGTTGACTTCGTGCACTTCCTCCACTTCCTCCACTTCCTCCACTTTCTCCATTTCCACCACTTCCTCCACTTCATGTACTTCCTCCACTTCGTCCACTTCGTCCGCTTCGTGCACTTCGTCCGCTTCGTCCACTTCGTCAAGTTCGTCAACTTCGTCCACTTCGTCCCCTTCCTCCACTTCCTCCCCTTCCTCCACTTCCTCCACTTCTTCTACTTCCTCCACTTCCTCCACTTCTTCCACTTCCTCCACGTCCTCCATTTCGTCCACTTCGTCCACTTCCTCGACTTCCTCCACTTTCTCTACTTCGTCCACTTTCTCCACTTCTTTCACTTCGTCAACTTCGTGCACTTCGTGCACTTCCTCGACTTCGTCTACTTCGTCCGCTTCGTGCACTTCGTTCGCTTCGTCCACTTCGTCAAGTTCGTCAACTTCGTCCACTTCGTCCCCTTCCTCCACTTCCTCAACTTCCTCCACTTCCTCCCCTTCCTCCACGTCCTCCACTTCTTCTACTTCCTCCACTTCCTCCACTTCTTCCACTTCCTCCACGTCCTTCATTTCGTCCACTTCGTCCACTTCCTCGACTTCCTCCACTTTCTCTACTTCGTCCACTTTCTCCACTTCTTTCACTTCGTCAACTTCGTCTACTTCGTCCATTTTGTCAACTTCCTCAACTTCGTCTACTTCCTCCACTTCGTCTACTTCGTGCCAATCGTCCACTTCGTCAACTTCGTCCACTTCGTGCACTTCGTCCAGTTCTTCTTCCACTCCCTCCACTCCATCCACTTCCTCCACATCCACTACTTCCTCCACTTCCTCCAATTCGTTCGGTTCCTCCACTTCGTCCACCTCCATTTCCTCCACTTCCTCCACTTCCTCCAGTTCCTCCACTTCGTCCAATTCGTCCATTTCGTGCACTTCGTCAACTTTGTCCACTTCGTCAACTTCCTCCACTTCGTCAACTTCGTTAACTTCCTCCACTTCGTCAACTTCCTCCACTTCCTCCACTTCCACCCCTTCCTCCCCTTGCTCCACTTCTTCCACTTCCTCCACATCCTCCACTTAGTCCACTTTGTCCACTTCGTCCACTTCGTCAACTTCGTCCAATTCGTCAACTTCATCCACTTCGTCATTTGTCCACTTCCTCCACTTCATCCACTTCCTCCACTTCGTCAACTTCCTCCACTTTCTCCATTTCGTCCACTTCGTCCACTTCGTTAACTTCCTCCACTTCGTCAACTTCCGCCACTTCCTCCACTTCCACCCCTTCCTCCCCTTGCTCCAGTTCTTCCACTTCCTCCACATCCACCACTTAGTCCACTTTGTCAACTTCGTCAACTTCGTCAACTTTGTCACCTTCATCAACTTTGTCAACGTCGTCCACTTAGTCCACTTCTTCCACTTCGTTCCCTTCGTCCAAATCTTCCACTTCGTCGACTTCCTCCACTTAGTCCACTTCGACTACTTCCTCCACTTCATCCACTTCGGCCACTTCCTCTTCCACTTCGTCCACTTCCTCTACTTCCACCACTTCCTCCACTTCCTCCACTTCATCAACTTCGTCCACTTCGTTGACTTCGTGCACTTCCTCCACTTCCTCCACTTTCTCCATTTCCACCACTTCCTCCACTTCATGTACTTCCTCCACTTCGTCCACTTCGTCCGCTTCGTGCACTTCGTCCGCTTCGTCCACTTCGTCAAGTTCGTCAACTTCGTCCACTTCGTCCCCTTCCTCCACTTCCTCAACTTCCTCCACTTCCTCCCCTTCCTCCACTTCCTCCACATCTTCTACTTCCTCCACTTCCTCCACTTCTTCCACTTCCTCCACGTCCTCCATTTCGTCCACTTCGTCCACTTCCTCGACTTCCTCCACTTTCTCTACTTCGTCCACTTTCTCCACTTCTTTCACTTCGTCAACTTCGTCTACTTCGTCCATTTTGTCAACTTCCTCAACTTCGTCTACTTCCTCCACTTCGTGCCAATCGTCCACTTCGTCAACTTCGTCCACTTCGTGCACTTCGTCCAGTTCTTCTTCCACTCCCTCCACTCCATCCACTTCCTCCAGTTCCACTACTTCCTCCACTTCCTCCAATTCGTCCGGTTCCTCCACTTCGTCCACTGCCTCCACTTCCTCCACTTCCACCAGTTCCTCCAGTTCCTCCACTTCGTCCACTTCCACCACTTCCTCCACTTCCACCACTTCCTCCACTTCGTCCACTTCCTCCACTTCGTCTATTTTGCCCACTTCCTCCACTTCGTCCCCTTCCTCGACTTCCTTGACTTCTTCTTCCACTTCGTCCAAATCGTCCACTTCCTCTAGTTCCTCCTCTTCCTCCCCTTCCTCTACTTCCTCCACTTCCTCCAATTCGTCCACTTCGTCAACTTCTTCCAGTTCATCCACTTCTTGCACTTCGTCCACTAAGTCCACTTAGTCCACTTTGTCCACTTCGTCAATTTTGTCCACTTCGTCAACTTCCTCCACTTCCTGATCTTCCTCCACTTCCACCCCTTCCTCAACTTCCTCCACTTCGTCACTTTCGTCCACTTCGTCAACTTCGTCCACTTCGTCAACTTCGACCACTTCGTCAACTTCGTCCACTTCTTCCACTTCGTCCACTTCGTCCACTTCCTCCAGTTCCTCCACTTCCTCCACTTCGTCCATTTAGTCCACATCGTCACCTTCGTCAACTTCATCCCTTTCGTCCACTTCCTCCACTTGTTCTACTTCGTCCACTTCGTCCATTTCGTCCACTTCTTCTTCCACTTGTTCTACTTCGTCAACTTCACCCACTTCATCCACTTCCTCCACTTTCTCCACTTCGTCCACTTCCTCCACTTCATCCACTTCCTCCATTTCATCCACTTAGTCCACTTAGTCCACTTCGTCCACTTCGTCAACTTCATCCACTTCATCCACTTCTTGCACTTCGTCCACTTTGTCCACTTCGTCCACTTTGTCAACTTTGTCCACTTCGTTAACTTTGTCCACTTCCTCATCTTCCTCACTCTCCCCTTCCTTCACTTCCTCCATCCTCTACTTCCTCCACTTCGTCATTCTCCACTTCGCCTCCACTTCCAACTTCCGAACTTCTTCGTCTCCACTTCCTCCACTTC